>NC_056461.1:45838132-45866401 GCF_018296145.1 Oncorhynchus tshawytscha
TGTGGATAATGTATAGGCCCCAATGCTAGGAAGTTTGGGATGTGGATAATGTATAGGCCCCAATGCTAGGAAGTTTGGGATGTGGATAATGTATAGGCCCAATGCTAGGAAGTTTGGGATGTGGATAATGTATAGGCCCCAATGCTAGGAAGTTTGGGATAATGTGGAAGTTTGGGATGTATAATGGGCCCCAATGCTAGGAAGTTTGGGATGTGGATAATGTATAGGCCCCAATGCTAGGAAGTTTGGGATGTGGATAATGTATAGGCCCCAATGCTAGGAAGTTTGGGATGTGGATAATGTATAGGCCCCAATGCTAGGAAGTTTGGGATGTGGATAATGTATAGGCCCCAATGCTAGGAAGTTTGGGATGTGGATAATGTATAGGCCTCAATGCTAGGAAGTTTGGGATGTGGATAATGTATAGGCCCCAATGCTAGGAAGTTTGGGATGTGGATAATGTATAGGCCCCAATGCTAGGAAGTTTGGGATGTGGATAATGTATAGGCCCCAATGCTAGGAAGTTTGGGATGTGGATAATGTATAGGCCCCAATGCTAGGAAGTTTGGGATGTGGATAATGTATAGGCCCCAATGCTAGGAAGTTTGGGATGTGGATAATGTATAGGCCCCAATGCTAGGAAGTTTGGGATGTGGATAATGTATAGGCCCCAATGCTAGGAAGTTTGGGATGTGGATAATGTATAGGCCCCAATGCTAGGAAGTTTGGGATGTGGATAATGTATAGGCCCCAATGCTAGGAAGTTTGGGATGTGGATAATGTATAGGCCCCAATGCTAGGAAGTTTGGGATGTGGATAATGTATAGGCCCCAATGCTAGGAAGTTTGGGATGTGGATAATGTATAGGCCCCAATGCTAGGAAGTTTGGGATGTGGATAATGTATAGGCCCCAATGCTAGGAAGTTTGGGATGGATGGATAAATGCTAGGAAGTTTGGGATGTGGATAGGCCCCAATGCTAGGAAGTTTGGGATGTGGATAATGTATAGGCCTCATGATGCTAGGATTTGGCTAGGGAAGTTTGGGATGTGGATAATGTATAGGCCCCAATGCTAGGAAGTTTGGGATGTGGATAATGTATAGGCCCCAATGCTAGGAAGTTTGGGATGTGGATAATGTATAGGCCCCAATGCTAGGAAGTTTGGGATGTGGATAATGTATAGGTCTCAATGCTAGGAAGTTTGGGATGTGGATAATGTATAGGCCTCAATGCTAGGAAGTTTGGGATGTGGATAATGTATAGGACCCAATGCTAGGAAGTTTGGGATGTGGATAATGTATAGGCCTCAATGCTAGGAAGTTTGGGATGTGGATAATGTATAGGACCCAATGCTAGGAAGTTTGGGATGTGGATAATGTATAGGCCCCAATGCTAGGAAGTTTGGGATGTGGATAATGTATAGGCCCCAATGCTAGGAAGTTTGGGATGTGGATAATGTATAGGCCCCAATGCTAGGAAGTTTGGGATGTGGATAATGAAGTTTGGGATGTGGATAATGTATAGGCCCCAATGCTAGGAAGTTTGGGATGTGGATAATGTATAGGCCCCAATGCTAGGAAGTTTGGGATGTGGATAATGTATAGGCCTCAATGCTAGGAAGTTTGGGATGTGGATAATGTATAGGCCCCAATGCTAGGAAGTTTGGGATGTGGATAATGTATAGGCCTCAATGCTAGGAAGTTTGGGATGTGGATAATGTATAGGCCCCAATGCTAGGAAGTTTGGGATGTGGATAATGTATAGGCCTCAATGCTAGGAAGTTTGGGATGGGATAATGTATAGGCCCCAATGCTAGGAAGTTTGGGATGTGGATAATGTATAGGCCTCAATGCTAGGAAGTTTGGGATGTGGATAATGTATAGGCCCCAATGCTAGGAAGTTTGGGATGTGGATAATGTATAGGCCTCAATGCTAGGAAGTTTGGGATGTGGATAATGTATAGGCCTCAATGCTAGGAAGTTTGGGATGTGGAGTAATTGCTAGGAAGTTTGGGATGTGGATAATGTATAGGCCCCAATGCTAGGAAGTTTGGGATGTGGATAATGTATAGGCCCCAATGCTAGGAAGTTTGGGATGTGGATAATGTATAGGCCCCAATGCTAGGAAGTTTGGGATGTGGATAATGTATAGGCCTCAATGCTAGGAAGTTTGGGATGTGGATAATGTATAGGCCCCAATGCTAGGAAGTTTGGGATGTGGATAATGTATAGGCCCCAATGCTAGGAAGTTTGGGATGTGGATAATGTATAGGCCCCAATGCTAGGAAGTTTGGGATGTGGATAATGTATAGGCCCCAATGCTAGGAAGTTTGGGATGTGGATAATGTATAGGCCCCAATGCTAGGAAGTTTGGGATGTGGATAATGTATAGGCCCCAATGCTAGGAAGTTTGGGATGTGGATAATGTATAGGCCCCAATGCTAGGAAGTTTGGGATGTGGATAATGTATAGGCCTCAATGCTAGGAAGTTTGGGATGTGGATAATGTATAGGCCCCAATGCTAGGAAGTTTGGGATGTGGATAATGTATAGGACCCAATGCTAGGAAGTTTGGGATGTGGATAATGTATAGGCCTCAATGCTAGGAAGTTTGGGATGTGGATAATGTATAGGCCCCAATGCTAGGAAGTTTGGGATGTGGATAATGTATAGGCCTCAATGCTAGGAAGTTTGGGATGTGGATAATGTATAGGCCCCAATGCTAGGAAGTTTGGGATGTGGATAATGTATAGGCCCCAATGCTAGGAAGTTTGGGATGTGGATAATGTATAGGCCTGTATGGACCTCCAAGCCAGTTCCACTGCTTTCTTAAATTCTTCCCCTTTAAAATCAGGGACTGATGTAGGCCCGGGTCACCAACTGGGTGATATTGATTTTGAGGTAGAACAGAAAACTAGCAGTAATTAGGATCTCGTAAGGATCAGAGTCGACTATCCCGAAAGTATAGCACACAGTGTAGAAGATGATGACGTGTGGAGGCGCCTCACCTTTTTAATGAACTTCTCAACAATCTGGACCACGTGTTTATATAACTGGAAGGGGAGAAGAGAGATGTCACAGAGTTTTAGTAACAGACACAGTCAAGGACTAAAATTCTCATTTCAAATGGAGCCTGTTTTCTAGTGCAGGACTAGGCTTCATTAAAAGGATGCTTAGGGTATGCTGGGGTGGCAGGTAGCTTAGTGGTTCGAGCGTTGGACTTGGAACCGAAAGGTTGCAAGATCAAATCCCCCCAAGCTGACAAGGTCAAAATCGGTCGTTCTGCCCCCTGAACAAGGCAGTTAACCCACTGTTCCCCTGAACAAGGCAGTTAACCCACTGTTCCCCGGGAAGCCCGTCATTATAAATAAGAATTTGTTCTTGACTGACTTGCCTAGTTAAATAAAAGGTAATATATATATGTATATTTTTTAAATATTTTTTTTAATGGAGACGTTCAGTCATTGCACTAATGGGTTTTAAAATCACTTTTTTCTCGGATCCTTTTGTTTAAAACATTAATAATAAACCATACATGTTTTCCACAGAAGAAGTGGTCAGAAAGTGATGTTTTCAGACCTGAAGGCCAAAAACATTCAGGAGATCAAAGGTGCTCAAAGTTGACCCGTTTTTGCATAACATAATAGTATATTATATAATATATAATGTCCAGGGTATAACATAGCCTGGTATAACCAGCCTGATCACTATATAATGTCCAGGGTATAACCTAGCCTGATCACTGTATAATGTCCAGGGTATAACCCAGCCTGATCACTATATAATGTCCAGGGTATAACCTAGCCTGATCACTATATAATGTCCAGGGTATAACCTAGCCTGGTGGAACCAGCCTCATCACTATATAATGTCCAGGGTATAACCTAGCCTGGTGGAACCAGCCTGATCACTATATAATGTCCAGGGTATAACCTAGCCTGGTGGAACCAGCCTCATCACTATATAATGTCCAGGGTATAACCTAGCCTGGTGGAACCAGCCTGATCACTATATAATGTCCAGGGTATAACCCAGCCTGATCACTATATAATGTCCAGGGTATAACCCAGCCTGATCACTATATAATGTCCAGGGTATAACCCCTGGTGGAACCAGCCTGATCACTATATAATGTCCAGGGTATAACCCAGCCTGATCACTAGCCTGATCACTATATAATGTCCAGGGTATAACCTAGCCTGGTGGAACCAGCCTCATCACTATATAATGTCCAGGGTATAACCTAGCCTGGTGGAACCAGCCTGATCACTATATAATGTCCAGGGTATAACCTAGCCTGGTGGAACCAGCCTCATCACTATATAATGTCCAGGGTATAACCTAGCCTGGTGGAACCAGCCTGATCACTGTGTTCACCATATAATGCCCAGGGTATAACACAGCCTGGTGTTACCAGGATCAGTCAATATGAGGAGGGAGAAACCCTGGGTATTCTGGACCAGGATCAGTCAATATGGGGAGGGAGAAACCCTGGGTATTCTGAACCAGGATCAGTCAATATGAGGAGGGAGAAACCCTGGGTATTCTGGACCAGGATCAGTCAATATGGGGAGGGAGAAACCCTGGGTATTCTGAACCAGGATCAGTCAATATGGGGAGGGAGAAACCCTGGGTATTCTGGACCAGGATCAGGTATCAGTCAATATGGGGAGGGAGAAACCCTGGGTATTCTGAACCAGGATCAGTACATATGAGGAGGGAGAAACCCTGGGTATTCTGGACCAGGATCAGTAATATGGGGAGGGAGAAACCCTGGGTATTCTGGACCAGGATCAGTCAATATGAGGAGGGAGAAACCCTGGGTATTCTGAACCAGGATCAGGTATCAGTCAATATGGGGAGGGAGAAACCCTGGGTATTCTGAACCAGGATCAGGTATCAGTCAATATGGGGAGGGAGAAACCCTATTCTGGACCAGGTATTCCCTGGACCAGGATCAGTCAATATGAGGAGGGAGAAACCCTGGGTATTCTGGACCAGGATCAGTCAATATGAGGAGGGAGAAACCCTGGGTATTCTGAACCAGGATCAGGTATCAGTCAATATGGGGAGGGAGAAACCCTGGGTATTCTGGACCAGGATCAGTCAATATGAGGAGGGAGAAACCCTGGGTATTCTGAACCAGGATCAGTCAATATGGGGAAGGAGAAACCCTGGGTATTCTGGACCAGGATCAGTCAATATGAGGAGGGAGAAACCCTGGGTATTCTGGACCAGGATCAGTCAATATGAGGAGGGAGTAACCCTGGGTATTCTGAACCAGGATCAGTCAATATGTGGAGGGAGAAACCCTGGGTATTCTGGACCAGGATCAGTCAATATGGGTAGGGAGAAACCCTAGGTATTCTGGACCAGGATCAGGTATCAGTCAATATGGGGAGGGAGAAACCCTGGGTATTCTGGACCAGCATCGGGGAACAAATACTGTATAAGGGACCCCAGACAGGAAGGTATGAACACTGACATGTTACCATGGTAGCCCCATTACTTCCAGACAGGAAGGTATGAACACTGACATGTTTCCATGGTAGCCCCATTACTTCCAGACAGGAAGGTATGAACACTGACATGTTACCATGGTAACCCCATTACTTCCAGACAGGAAGGTATGAACACAGGAACACATACATGTTACCATGGTAACCCCATTACTTCCAGACAGGAAGATGGTAGCCCCATTACTTCCAGACAGGAAGATATGAACACTGACATGTTACCATGGTAGCCCCATTACTTCCAGACAGGAAGGTATGAACACTGACATGTTACCATGGTAGCCCCAATACCACCAGACAGGAAGGTGTGAACACTGACATGAACACTAACTGAGATAACTAGCACAGCAGAAAGCTAACACTATACGATGCCTGTCTCCTTATTAATTCAGACACTAACTGAGATAACTAGCACAGCAGAAAGCTAACACTATACGATGCCTGTCGCCTTATTAATTCAGACACTAACTGAGATAACTAGCACAGCAGAAAGCTAACACTATACGATGCCTGTCTCCTTATTAATTCAGACACTAACTGAGATAACTAGCACAGCAGAAAGCTAACACTATACTATTCCGGTCTCCTTATTAATTCAGACACTGAGATAACTAGCACAACAGAAAGCTAACACTATTATTAATTCAGACACTGAGATAACTAGCACAACAGAAAGCTAACACTATACGATTCCGGTCTCCTTATTAATTCAGACACTGAGATAACTAGCACAACAGAAAGCTAACACTATACGATTCCGGTCTCCTTATTAATTCAGACACTAACTGAGATAACTAGCACAGCAGAAAGCTAACACTATACGATTCCGGTCTCCTTATTAATTCAGACACTGAGATAACTAGCACAACAGAAAGCTAACAGTATACGATGCCTGTCTCCTTATTAATTCAGACACTAACTGAGATAACTAGCACAGCAGAAAGCTAACACTATACGATTCCGGTCTCCTTATTAATTCAGACACTGAGATAACTAGCACAACAGAAAGCTAACACTATACGATGCCTGTCTCCATATTAATTCAGACACTGAGATAACTAGCACAGCAGAAAGCTAACACTATACGATGCCTGTCTCCTTATTAATTCAGACACTGAGATAACTAGCACAACAGAAAGCTAACACTATACTATTCCGGTCTCCTTATTAATTCAGACACTGAGATAACTAGCACAACAGAAAGCTAACACTATACGATGCCTGTCTCCTTATTAATTCAGACACTGAGATAACTAGCACAACAGAAAGCTAACACTATACTATTCCGGTCTCCTTATTAATTCAGACACTGAGATAACTAGCACAGCAGAAAGCTAACACTATACGATACCTGTCTCCTTATTAATTCAGACACTGAGATAACTAGCACAACAGAAAGCTAACACTATACGATGCCTGTCTCCTTATTAATTCAGACACTGAGATAACTAGCACAACAGAAAGCTAACACTATACGATGCCTGTCTCCTTATTAATTCAGACACTGAGATAACTAGCACAACAGAAAGCTAACACTATACTATTCCGGTCTCCTTATTAATTCAGACACTGAGATACCTAGCACAACAGAAATCTAACACTATACGATACCTGTCTCCTTATTAATTCAGACACTGAGATAACTAGCACAACAGAAAGCTAACACTATACGATGCCTGTCTCCTTATTAATTCAGACACTGAGATAACTAGCACAACAGAAAGCTAACACTATACTATTCCGGTCTCCTTATTAATTCAGACACTGAGATAACTAGCACAACAGAAAGCTAACACTATACGATGCCTGTCTCCTTATTAATTCAGACACTGAGATAACTAGCACAACAGAAAGCTAACACTATACTATTCCGGTCTCCTTATTAATTCAGACACTGAGATAACTAGCACAACAGAAAGCTAACACTATACTATTCCGGTCTCCTTATTAATTCAGACACTGAGATAACTAGCACAACAGAAAGCTAACACTATACTATTCCGGTCTCCTTATTAATTCAGACACTGAGATAACTAGCACAACAGAAAGCTAACACTATACGATGCCTGTCTCCTTATTAATTCAGACACTGAGATAACTAGCACAACAGAAAGCTAACACTATACGATTCCGGTCTCCTTATTAATTCAGACACTGAGATAACTAGCACAACAGAAAGCTAACACTACACTATTCCGGTCTCCTTATTAATTCAGACACTGAGATAACTAGCACAACAGAAAGCTAACACTACACTATTCCGGTCTCCTTATTAATTCAGACACTGAGATAACTAGCACAACAGAAAGCTAACACTATACGATTCCGGTCTCCTTATTAATTCAGACACTGAGATAACTAGCACAACAGAAAGCTAACACTATACGATTCCGGTCTCCATATTAATTCAGACACTGAGATAACTAGCACAACAGAAAGCTAACACTATACTATTCCGGTCTCCTTATTAATTCAGACACTGAGATAACTAGCACAGCAGAAAGCTAACACTATACGATTCCGGTCTCCATATTAATTCAGACACTGAGATAACTAGCACAACAGAAAGCTAACACTATACTATTCCGGTCTCCATATTAATTCAGACACTGAGATAACTAGCACAACAGAAAGCTAACACTATACTATTCCGGTCTCCATATTAATTCAGACACTGAGATAACTAGCACAACAGAAAGCTAACACTATACGATTCCGGTCTCCTTATTAATTCAGACACTGAGATAACTAGCACAACAGAAAGCTAACACTACACTATTCCTGTCTCCATATTAATTCAGACACTGAGATAACTAGCGAGTTAAACCCAAAACACAGCTGGCCTCATCGGTTCCCGCTCTTTCTCCTGCTGTGTAATTTGCAAAACAAACACGTGACAGGCTCAACTGTTGTAGGGAACTACGGTAAACTGTTATTGGTTAAGGTTCATTATTATTGGTATTAAAAACATTTTAATAATAATAATATGAAATAGTTTGACAACGCTGTTTGTTTTTGAAAATTTTTTTTTTTTTTTTTTTTTAAATCAAGAAATTTACGGAATAGAAACGCTGTTTGTAAGTTGTTTAAAAGGTTTCAAACTCAGCCCTTTATATGTTCCAGTGTAGACATGACTGTCTCATGTTTTGTAAAAACGGGTCAACTTTGATCACCTTTTGATCTCCTGAATGTTTTTGGCCTTCAGGTCTGAAAACATCACTTTCTGACCACTTTTTCCGTGGAAAAACATGTATGGAATGTTTTGTTTAAAACAAAATGGATGCTATCAAAAAAAAGAGTGATTGAATTCTAAATGGATTTACCTTAATGGCAGTTAGAATTGGATCGGGGGGGAAAATGGTTTAGTTGTCTGAATCTCACAGTAACCATTTAATCTGTGTCTGGCTCTTAGGCCTTGTAAACAGACACACATGGTGTTGTCTTAAACTTATGGTCCCACACTGAACATGGTTCAGTGGTTTTATCTCTCTCACACACACACACACACACACACACACACACACACACACACACACACACACTGTCGAGAGCACGACTTCTCTCCCCCCACAAAGCATCGATTTATAGTCTCATACCACACACAACTTACCTTCATAGCTTTGATGGCTGACTTAGTGATGGATATCATCTTGGCTCGAGATATTGGGGGCTTCATGTCCATCAAGGAGAACAGCTGGGGGAGAGAGAGAGAAAGAGGAGAGACGAAAGAGGGAGGGAGAGATGACCAACAACAACAACAACAGGTCACAACTCCTGCAGCACAGTAGGTCTGTACATAGTCAACGGTACGCTTCGAGGTGTCTCCTATGGTAGGTACTCCTCAAATAAAAAACTAATCTTATTAGTCACGTACACATATTTGGCAGAGATTATCGCAGGGGAAGCGAAATGCTTGTGTTTCTATCTCCAACAGTGCAGTAATACCTAATGCTTGTGTTTCTAGCTCCAACAGTACAGTAATATCTAATGCTTGTGTTTCTAGCTCCAACAGTGCAGTAATACCTAATGCTTGTGTTTCTAGCTCCAACAGTACAGTAATACCTAATGCTTGTGTTCCTAGCTCCAACAGTACAGTAATATCTAGATAAATGCTTGTGTTTCTAGCTCCAACAGTGCAGTAATATCTAGATAAATGCTTGTGTTTCTAGCTCCAACAGTACAGTAATACCTAATGATTGTGTTTCTAGCTCCAACAGTACAGTAATATCTAATGCTTGTGTTCCTAGCTCCAACAGTACAGTAATATCTAGATAAATGCTTGTGTTTCTAGCTCCAACAGTGCAG
The DNA here is from genome assembly GCF_018296145.1 of Oncorhynchus tshawytscha. Taxonomy (NCBI): domain Eukaryota; kingdom Metazoa; phylum Chordata; class Actinopteri; order Salmoniformes; family Salmonidae; genus Oncorhynchus; species Oncorhynchus tshawytscha. The sequence goes on from NC_056461.1 coordinate 45,847,952, forward strand.
TAATATCTAGATAAATGCTTGTGTTTCTAGCTCCAACAGTGCAGTAATATCTAGATAAATGCTTGTGTTTCTAGCTCCAACAGTGCAGTAATACCTAATGCTTGTGTTTCTATCTCCAACAGTACAGTAATATATAATGCTTGTGTTTCTAGCTCCAACAGTGCAGTAATACCTAATGCTTGTGTTTCTAGCTCCAACAGTACAGTAATACCTAATGCTTGTGTTTCTAGCTCCAACAGTGCAGTAATATCTAGATAAATGCTTGTGTTTCTAGCTCCAACAGTGCAGTAATACCTAATGCTTGTGTTTCTAGCTCCAACAGTGCAGTAATACCTAATGATTGTGTTTCTATCTCCAACAGTACAGTAATATCTAATGCTTGTGTTTCTAGCTCCAACAGTACAGTAATACCTAATGCTTGTGTTTCTATCTCCAACAGTACAGTAATATCTAATGCTTGTGTTTCTATCTCCAACAGTACAGTAATATCTAATGCTTGTGTTTATAGCTCCAACAGTACAGTAATATCTAGATAAATGCTTGTGTTTCTAGCTCCAACAGTGCAGTAATATCTAGATAAATGCTTGTGTTTCTAGCTCCAACAGTGCAGTAATATCTAGATAAATGCTTGTGTTTCTAGCTCCAACAGTGCAGTAATACCTAATGCTTGTGTTTCTAGCTCCAACAGTGCAGTAATACCTAATGCTTGTGTTTCTAGCTCCAACAGTACAGTAATACCTAATGCTTGTGTTTCTAGCTCCAACAGTACAGTAATACCTAATGCTTGTGTTTCCAGCTCCAACAGTACAGTAATATCTAATGCTTGTGTTTCTATCTCCAACAGTACAGTAATATCTAATGCTTGTGTTTATAGCTCCAACAGTACAGTAATATATAATGCTTGTGTTTCTAGCTCCAACAGTGCAGTAATATCTAGATAAATGCTTGTGTTTCTAGCTCCAACAGTACAGTAATATCTAGATAAATGCTTGTGTTTCTAGCTCCAACAGTGCAGTAATATCTAGATAAATGCTTGTGTTTCTAGCTCCAACAGTACAGTAATACCTAATGCTTGTGTTTCTAGCTCCAACAGTGCAGTAATATCTAGATAAATGCTTGTGTTTCTAGCTCCAACAGTACAGTAATATATAATGCTTGTGTTTCTAGCTCCAACAGTACAGTAATATATAATGCTTGTGTTTCTGGCTCCAACAGTACAGTAATACCTAATGCTTGTGTTTCTATCTCCAACAGTACAGTAATATATAATGCTTGTGTTTCTAGCTCCAACAGTACAGTAATATCTAATGCTTGTGTTTCTAGCTCCAACAGTACAGTAATATATAATGCTTGTGTTTCTAGCTCCAACAGTACAGTAATATATAATGCTTGTGTTTCTAGCTCCAACAGTACAGTAATATATAATGCTTGTGTTTCTAGCTCCAACAGTACAGTAATATATAATGCTTGTGTTTCTAGCTCCAACAGTACAGTAATATATAATGCTTGTGTTTCTAGCTCCAACAGTACAGTAATATATAATGCTTGTGTTTCTAGCTCCAACAGTACAGTAATATATAATGCTTGTGTTTCTAGCTCCAACAGTACAGTAATACCTAATGCTTGTGTTTCTAGCTCCAACAGTACAGTAATATATAATGCTTGTGTTTCTAGCTCCAACAGTACAGTAATATATAATGCTTGTGTTTCTAGCTCCAACAGTACAGTAATACCTAATGCTTGTGTTTCTAGCTCCAACAGTACAGTAATATCTAATGCTTGTGTTTCTAGCTCCAACAGTACAGTAATACCTAATGCTTGTGTTTCTAGCTCCAACAGTACAGTAATACCTAATGCTTGTGTTTCTAGCTCCAACAGTACAGTAATATATAATGCTTGTGTTTCTAGCTCCAACAGTAATATATAATGCTTGTGTTTCTAGCTCCAACAGTACAGTAATATCTAATGCTTGTGTTTCTAGCTCCAACAGTACAGTAATATCTAGATAAATGCTTGTGTTTCTAGCTCCAACAGTACAGTAATACCTAATGCTTGTGTTTCTAGCTCCAACAGTACAGTAATATCTAATGCTTGTGTTTCTAGCTCCAACAGTACAGTAATATCTAATGCTTGTGTTTCTAGCTCCAACAGTACAGTAATATCTAATGCTTGTGTTTATAGCTCCAACAGTACAGTAATATCTAATGCTTGTGTTTATAGCTCCAACAGTACAGTAATATCTAATGCTTGTGTTTCTAGCTCCAACAGTACAGTAATATCTAATGCTTGTGTTTATAGCTCCAACAGTACAGTAATATATAATGCTTGTGTTTCTAGCTCCAACAGTACAGTAATATCTAATGCTTGTGTTTCTAGCTCCATCAGTACAGTAATATCTAATGCTTGTGTTTCTAGCTCCAACAGTACAGTAATATCTAATGCTTGTGTTTCTAGCTCCAACAGTACAGTAATACCTAATGCTTGTGTTTCTATCTCCAACAGTACAGTAATATATAATGCTTGTGTTTCTAGCTCCAACAGTACAGTAATACCTAATGCTTGTGTTTCTATCTCCAACAGTACAGTAATACCTAATGCTTGTGTTTCTAGCTCCAACAGTACAGTAATATCTAGATAAATGCTTGTGTTTCTAGCTCCAACAGTACAGTAATACCTAATGCTTGTGTTTATAGCTCCAACAGTACAGTAATACCTAATGCTTGTGTTTCTAGCTCCAACAGTACAGTAATATCTAGATAAATGCTTGTGTTTCTAGCTCCAACAGTACAGTAATACCTAATGCTTGTGTTTCTATCTCCAACAGTACAGTAATACCTAATGCTTGTGTTTCTAGCTCCAACAGTACAGTAATATCTAGATAAATGCTTGTGTTTCTAGCTCCAACAGTACAGTAATACCTAATGCTTGTGTTTATAGCTCCAACAGTACAGTAATACCTAATGCTTGTGTTTCTAGCTCCAACAGTACAGTAATATCTAGATAAATGCTTGTGTTTCTAGCTCCAACAGTACAGTAATACCTAATGCTTGTGTTTCTAGCTCCAACAGTACAGTAATATCTAGATAAATGCTTGTGTTTCTAGCTCCAACAGTACAGTAATACCTAATGCTTGTGTTTCTATCTCCAACAGTACAGTAATACCTAATGCTTGTGTTTCTATCTCCAACAGTACAGTAATACCTAATGCTTGTGTTTCTAGCTCCAACAGTACAGTAATACCTAATGCTTGTGTTTCTAGCTCCAACAGTACAGTAATATCTAGATAAATGCTTGTGTTTCTAGCTCCAACAGTACAGTAATACCTAATGCTTGTGTTTCTAGCTCCAACAGTACAGTAATATCTAGATAAATGCTTGTGTTTCTAGCTCCAACAGTACAGTAATACCTAATGCTTGTGTTTCTAGCTCCAACAGTACAGTAATATCTAGATAAATGCTTGTGTTTCTAGCTCCAACAGTACAGTAATACCTAATGCTTGTGTTTCTATCTCCAACAGTACAGTAATACCTAATGCTTGTGTTTCTAGCTCCAACAGTACAGTAATACCTAATGCTTGTGTTTCTAGCTCCAACAGTACAGTAATATATAATGCTTGTGTTTCTAGCTCCAACAGTACAGTAATATCTAATGCTTGTGTTTCTAGCTCCAACAGTACAGTAATACCTAATGCTTGTGTTTCTAGCTCCAACAGTACAGTAATATCTAGATAAATGGTGTTTCTAGCTCCAACAGTACAGTAATATCTAGATAAATGCTTGTGTTTCTAGCTCCAACAGTACAGTAATATCTAGATAAATGCTTGTGTTTCTAGCTCCAACAGTACAGTAATACCTAATGCTTGTGTTTCTAGCTCCAACAGTACAGTAATACCTAATGCTTGTGTTTCTATCTCCAACAGTACAGTAATACCTAATGCTTGTGTTTCTAGCTCCAACAGTACAGTAATACCTAATGATTGTGTTTCTATCTCCAACAGTACAGTAATACCTAATGCTTGTGTTTCTAGCTCCAATAGAACAGTAATATATAATGCTTGTGTTTCTAGCTCCAACAGTACAGTAATACCTAATGCTTGTGTTTCTATCTCCAACAGTACAGTAATACCTAATGCTTGTGTTTCTATCTCCAACAGTACAGTAATACCTAATGCTTGTGTTTCCAGCTCCAACAGTACAGTAATACCTAATGCTTGTGTTTCTAGCTCCAACAGTACAGTAATATATAATGCTTGTGTTTCTAGCTCCAACAGTACAGTAATACCTAATGCTTGTGTTTCTAGCTCCAACAGTACAGTAATATCTAGATAAATGCTTGTGTTTCTAGCTCCAACAGTACAGTAATACCTAATGCTTGTGTTTCTAGCTCCAACAGTACAGTAATATCTAGATAAATGCTTGTGTTTCTAGCTCCAACAGTACAGTAATACCTAATGCTTGTGTTTCTAGCTCCAACAGTACAGTAATACCTAGATAAATGCTTGTGTTTCTAGCTCCAACAGTACAGTAATATCTAAATGCTTGTGTTTCTAGCTCCAACAGTACAGTAATATCTAGATGCTTGTGTTTCTAGCTCCAACAGTACAGTAATATCTAGATAAATGCTTGTGTTTCTAGCTCCAACAGTACAGTAATACCTAATGCTTGTGTTTCTAGCTCCAACAGTACAGTAATATATAATGCTTGTGTTTCTAGCTCCAACAGTACAGTAATACCTAATGCTTGTGTTTCTAGCTCCAACAGTACAGTAATATCTAGATAAATGCTTGTGTTTCTAGCTCCAACAGTACAGTAATATCTAATGATACAAAACAATACACACAAATCCAAAAACTGAAAAGAAAGGAATTAAGAATAAGAAATACCAGGATGCACAAATTAGTTAAACAGCCATGATTTCTCTCAAAACAGTCTAACACAGTCTGTCCATGCTATCAAAGATTTTTTTACAACTAAACCAAGATAGACCACAGCTTGTCGTTTCCAATGGGATCAAATTAGTCATAGTGGGCAGAACAAGCAAGGAGATGGGGAAAGCCAAGCACGCGCTAGCGATATCCTATTGGAGCGTTCTAGTATGCATCTGCATATTTGTGTTTGGGAACGCCTACTCTGAAGCCTTTGCACTCCTAAACCGCGCGTTTAAAAAAAAAAAACTTTTGCAAAGGACAAATTATACAAAACAGTGCACTGTACTCAGATCAAGTAGTTCATCGATGAAAAAATGTGCAGAATGTTAGCCAAAATCCATCTCCTTCCATCTTCTCTCACTGCCCGCCACTGGGCTTCCTCTCACTACCATATTTGGTAGTGACTGGAAACGCCAACCAGATGCTTCACATTTATACATCCAGTGAAATATCTGGTTCATTGTTCCATCTGTGACGGTAGATTGCAAGCTACAGCTAGCTTACCCCATTCATAGACGCTAACTGCTTTAGCGCCTATTGACAAGACTCTCTTCTGTTGACAAGACTCTCTTCTGTTGACAAGACTCTCTTCTGTTGACAAGACTCTCTTCTGACTGGGGGAGTTTTGTTAAGAGCCCTGGTGCTTTCTCTAAACATTAAAAGGTCTAATGTAGCAATTTTTTAAAATCTCAATAGCAAATCATTTCTGGGTAATAATTCAAACGGTGCTACGCAAACAATAATAAAAAATAAAAAAATAGCATTTGCATTGCATTGTAATGTCAGAAAATGTCCATAATATATCTGCCGGTAATAGTGGAATTTTAGTGTTTCACATTATTACTCACTGCCAGTGCTGTGATTGATTATTGATTATTAGTTTATTGATTTCTCCTGCTCGTGCGACTTCTGTCTAAATGGGAAAGCTGTTGTGACTTTTTGACCGTGTTTTCTAGTGGAAATCACTGCCGTTTTCTGGTTGCCGTTTGCTCAATTTCAGTTAGTGAGAAAACAGGCACTGAATAGTAGTGTCGTTAATCATTGTAACATCTAAGGTTGCTGTGAAATATATTTTCTAAAATATACAAATTGGAAAGTATTCAAACTCATTGGACTTTTCCTACATTTTGTTAGGTTACAGCCTTATTCAAAAATAAGTTTTCCCCTCATCAATCTACACACAATACCCCATAATGACAAAGCAAAAACTGTTTTTTTAGAAATGGTTGCAAATGTATTAAATAAAAAAAATATGTATATAATATAATATATATCACATTTACATAAGTATTCAGACCCTTGACTCAGTACTTTGTTGAAGCACCTTTGGCAGCGATTACAGCCTTGAGTCTTCTTGGGTATGACTCTACAAGCTTGGCACACCTGTATTTGGAGAGTTTCTCCCATTCTTCTCTGCAGATCCTCTCAAACTCTGTCAAGTTGGATGGGGAGCGTCGCTGCACAGCTATTTTCAGGTCTCTCCACAGATGTTTGATGGGGTTCAAGTCCGGGCTCTGGCTGGGCCACTCAAGGACATTAAGAGCCTTGTCCCGAAGCCACTCCTGCGTTGTCTTGGCTGTGTGCTTAGGATCATTGTCCTGATGGAAGGTGAACCTTCACCCCGGTCTGAGGTCCTGAGCAGGTTTTCCCCAAGGATCTCTCTGTACTTTGCTCCGCTCAACTTTCCCTCGATCCTGCCTCGATCCCAGTCCCTGCTGCTGAAAAACATCTCCACAGCATGATGCTGCCACCACCATGCTTCACCATGGGAATGGTATTGGCCAGGTGATGAGCGGTGCCTGGTTTCCTCCAGACTTGACTCTTGAAATTCAAGCCAGAGAATCTTGTTTCACCCTTTAGCCCAAGTGAGCTGAGGAGTGGCTTCTGTCTGGCCACTCAACCATAAAGGCCTGATTGGTGGAGTGCTGCAGAGATGGTTGTCCTTCTTAAAGGTTCTCCCATTTCCACAGAGGAACTCTGGAGCTCTGTCAGAGTGACCATTGAGTTATTGGTCACCATCGTGACCAAGGCCCTTCTCCCCTGATTGCTACGTTTGACCAGGCGGCCAGATCTAGGAAGAGTCTTGGTGGTTCCAAAAATCTTTCATTTAAGAATGATGGAGGTCACTATGTTCTTGGGATCCTTCAATGCTGCAGAAATGTGTTGGTACTCTTCCCCAGATCTGTGCCTCGACACAATCCTGTCGTGGCTGTACGGACAATTCCTTCAACCTCATGGCTTGGTTTTTCCTCTGACATGCACTGTCAACTGTGGGACCTTATATAGACAGGTGTGTGCCTTTCCAAATCATGTCCAATCAATTGAATTTACCACAGGACTCCAATCAAGATGTAGAAACATCTCAAAGATGATCAATGGAAACAGGATGCACCTGAGCTCAATTTAAGAGTCTGATAGCAAAGGGTCTGAATACTTATGTACATAAGGTATGTGTTTGTTTGTTGGTGTTTTTTAATACATTTGCAAAAATGTTTTTTCATCATTATGGGGTATTGGGTCTAGATTGAGGAGAAAACAATATTTAATACATTTTAGAATAAGGCTGTGGAAATAGTGAAGGGGTCTAAATACTTTCTGAATTCATTATTGCTTCTTTGCAAAAAGCCATTTCTCAAGAAATAATTTTTCTTGAACTTTCTGGGAGTGGTCTGAGTAGGGAGGGGAAAAACAAGATGTTATTGGTAGAAAGCGTTTGGAACTCTATTCGTCTATTAACCAATTAACCGCCTGGTGATGTCACAATGGCGGGCCAAAACTCCATCCCAACAAAACAGGCTGAAATGTCAGGAAGTCTTTTCAAAACAGCTGTTACACTAAAAGGGCATTATTATCATTTTCACAGTATTATTTCAAACTCACGGTGTGGAAATCTTTAGAAAAACACAGGAGAAAAAAAAATAATAATAACATTTTTTGACTGCATTTGGCTTTTAACACACATCGCTTGAGGAAGTTTTGGAAATATAAGGAATGGATCTTTAAAGTCAGCGAGAAATTATTTTTAAACAAAAAGGTGAAATTACTACACACCTTTTATAGGGTTAGTGTTCCCACACGGCCATAACTCCATGTTACAGCGCATTGTTTATGGAAAACAGACGGAAGACAGAGAGGACAATCTGTGCTAATTAGCTATCTGAGTCTCCGAACACCTGTCTATAAACGGAAGACAGAGTGGACAAGCTGTGCTAATTAGCTATCTGAGTCTCCGAACACCTGTCTATAAACGGAAGACAGAGTGGACAATCTGTGCTAATTAGCTAGCTGAGTCTCCGAACACCTGTCTATAAACGGAAGACAGAGTGGACAATCTGTGCTAATTAGCTATCTGCGTCTCCGAACACCTGTCTATAAACGGAAGACAGAGTGGACAACCTGTGCTAATTAGCTATCTTATGTGCTAATTAGCTTCTGCGTCTCCGAACACCTGTCTATAAACGGAAGACAGAGTGGACAATTGTGCTAATTAGCTATCTGCGTCTCCGAACACCTGTCTATAAACGGAAGACAGAGCTATCTGCGTCTTGTCTAGTGCTATCAACACCTGTCTATAAACGGAAGACAGAGTGGACATCTGTGCTAATTAGCTATCTGCGTCTCCGAACACCTGTCTATAAACGGAAGACAGAGAGGACAATCTGTGCTAATTAGCTATCTGAGTCTCCGAACACCTGTCTATAAACGGAAGACAGAGTGGACAATCTGTGCTAAATTAGCTATCTGCGTCTCCGAACACCTGTCTATAAACGGAAGACAGAGTGGACAATCTGTGCTAATTAGCTATCTGAGTCTCCGAACACCTGTCTATAAACGGAAGACAACACCTGTCTATAAACGGAAGACAGAGTGGACAATCTGTGCTAATTAGCTATCTGCGTCTCCGAACACCTGTCTATAAACGGAAGACAGAGTGGACAATCTGTGCTAATTAGCTAACACCTGTCTATAAACGGAAGACAGAGTGGACAATCTGTGCTAATTAGCTATCTGCGTCTCCGAACACCTGTCTATAAACGGAAGACAGAGTGGACAATCTGTGCTAATTAGCTATCTGAGTCTCCGAACACCTGTCTATAAACGGAAGACAGAGTGGACAATCTGTGCTAATTAGCTATCTGCGTCTCCGAACACCTGTCTATAAACGGAAGACAGAGTGGACAATCTGTGCTAATTAGCTATCTGCGTCTCCGAACACCTGTCTATAAACGGAAGACAGAGTGGACAAACACTGTGCTAATTAGCTATCTGAGTCTCCGAACACCTGTCTATAAACGGAAGACAGAGTGGACAATCTGTGCTAATTAGCTATCTGCGTCTCCGAACACCTGTCTATAAACGGAAGACAGAGAGGACAATCTGTGCTAATTAGCTATCTGCGTCTCCGAACACCTGTCTATAAACGGAAGACAGAGAGGACAATCTGTGCTAATTAGCTATCTGCGTGTTCTATAAACGGAAGACAGAGAGGACAATCTGTGCTAATTAGCTATCTAGCTAAAATCTACTCCGAACACCTGTCTATAAACGGAAGACAGAGTGGACAATCTTAACACCTGTCTATAAACGGAAGACAGAGAGGACAATCTGGAAGACAGAGTGGAACACCTGTCTATAAACGGAAGACAGAGTGGACAATTTGCTGTGTCTATAAACGGAAGACAGAGAGGACAATCTAATTAGCTATCTGAGTCTCGAACACCTGTCTATAAACGGAAGACAGAGTGGACAACCTGTGCTAATTAGCTATCTGCGTCTCCGAACACCTGTCTATAAACGGAAGACAGAGTGGACAACCTGTGCTAATTAGCTATCTGAGTCTCCGAACACCTGTCTATAAACGGAAGACAGAGTGGACAATCTGTGCTAATTAGCTATCTGAATTAGCACCTGTGTCTATAAACGGAAGACGGACGCAGCAAACATGTTTTTACTGAAAAATACTTTGTTAACCTGTTAAAACACTGCACATAAGTGTGTATTTTGCATTTATGAAATTATTTTAATATGATTATGAAAGTTGAGTGATTTATTTTTCGAGGACCGTACCACAATTGACAATCGATTGACGTTTAGGATGGAGCATTTGGCTGTTTTGGCCAATTCACCTTTAAAAACAGAACATGTTAAGGACCTTGGACTAGAAGGAGTAACCAATGATGTATAGGGTCGGGTACAGCGTAGAGGTCAAATTGAAGAGAGGATAGCATAATAAATATGCTCCAAAATTTTTTTGTTGGTGATCAAGAATATAAACGGTTTATTTTGCAAGCTCTGGGCGACAAGCAACGATTACTAACATAGGGTATTCGTTTCCTTTGTTCATATTTCCCGGGTCATGTTAGAATTCTGTGTGTCTCTGTCATTCTGGTTGTACGTAATAGGAGCGTGCGCGTATCAGTACCCATAGAAGTAAGCTATGTGGCTTGTGCACCAAACTTCAGTATGATGAATACGAGAAAATGATGTACCTGCGCTTATATGTGCCTGTTTGAGAACCTGTTAGATTTGGTTTCTCCAGGGAAGATGATGTACCTGTTTGAGAACCTGTTAGATTTGGTTTCTCCAGGGAAGATGATGTGCCTGTTTGAGAACCTGTTAGATTTGGTTTCTCCAGGGAAGATGATGTGCCTGTTTGAGAACCTGTTAGATTTGGTTTCTCCAGGGAAGATGATGTACCTGTTTGAGAACCTGTTAGATTTGGTTTCTCCAGGGAAGATGATGTGCCTGTTTGAGAACCTGTTAGATTTGGTTTCTCCAGGGAAGATGATGTACCTGTTTGAGAACCTGTTAGATTTGGTTTCTCCAGGGAAGATGATGTGCCTGTTTGAGAACCTGTTAGATTTGGTTTCTCCAGGGAAGATGATGTGCCTGTTTGAGAACCTGTTAGATTTGGTTTCTCCAGGGAAGATGATGTGCCTGTTTGAGAACCTGTTAGATTTGGTTTCTCCAGGGAAGATGATGTGCCTGTTTGAGAACCTGTTAGATTTGGTTTCTCCAGGGAAGATGATGTACCTGTTTGAGAACCTGTTAGATTTGGTTTCTCCAGGGAAGATTGCACAGTCTTGCCCTCTACCTGTCAAATAATACAGGTTCAGTGTGATACAGAGGCTGTTTGTTTTGGGGCTTTTCTCTGTGTAGATTTGGTAAATCTACTTGTATATTTAGTATGATACGGGGCTTTCAGCATTAGATCACCATGACATTGCCATTTCTTTTTACTGACTTCATTGGGAAATAACTTTTCCATAAAATTGATCTTAAATTGATTGGCAATATTGAAAACATTATTATGGGATTATGCATTAACTTGTCTAGCTTTACATTCTAGTAATCCAGGCTGTATCACATCCGGCCGTGATTGGGAGTCCCACAGGACGGAGCACAATTGGTCCAGCGTCGTCCTGGGTTTGGTCGGTGTAGGCTGTCATTGTAAATAATCATTTGTAAATTGTAAATAATCATTTGATATTGTGATGCATTTCAACTGCTACAGGATTTGGAAGATAAATTATTTTTTCTTCTTCAGTACAGACACTAATACATACATTTTTTTTTTAAAACAACATATAGTATTGTATGAACTTAAATATTAGTCAATCATTTCTCAATAAACATTAATTTTATAGAGTTCTTATACTGCAGTCCCCACCATAACAGATAAATACATAAAAACGGAATGTTCTGTTGTTTTGTTTTTTTGTTCTTGAAACATTACGTTGAAATACTGTCGATTCCCAATTCATTCCTACGCAGGCTGTACCTTTTGACTATCCTAATGGTGGACGGTGCCTTCACAACAGCGCCCCCTGTCAGTCATCTATGGGAACACATACGGTAGCTTTATAAACTGGGTGGTAAGAGCCCTGCATGCTGATTGGCTGAAAGACGCGGCATATCAGACCATACACCAGTGGTATGACCAACAACAAAAAAAACATGTAGTTTATTTTATTTATTTTTTACTCTTTATTACGTTTAAGTAACCAGTTCATCAGAGCAATATAAGGCACCGCGGTGGGTTTATGGTGTACATTATGTGACCAATATATTTCACAGGTTAAGGACTCTGTATCCAAAGCACTCCGCGTTGTTCCTCAGAAACAGCCTGTGGTATATAGGCCATAACACCACACCCGCGTCGGGTATTATTCATTAAATATATTATTGGAAGTAACATCTTATTAGATGTGTTAGTACAACTAGTTAACAGCTCTTCAGTGTTTCCTGTGTTAACCAATATGGCTAACTTAACTTAAATAACCAAATCAATGGTTTTTGTTGGTTAAACCAGGAGTACACTTACGATTGGAAGTGTATTATTTTTAAAATTGTATTTGTAATATGTTAGGAGAACATATTTTTAACTAGTCACCTTAACCCTTTTAACCCCTAATTTTAACCTAAAAATAAAAGTCTCCTAATCTTAAACACCTTAATGATACTAACCTACAAACGGGGGGGAAACTTATCTTCCCGTCGTAACATTTTTTTTAGCCATTAAACTCGCTCAGTTATGTTTTGTTTTAAAATGGTTTTAACACAAACCTTTATTTTTTTTTGACAGTAGCTGTTATTTTTATTCTAACTGAACAGAAATCGTGTTATTTGCTCAAGTTAAACACGCTTGCCTTTTTTGTTGTTGTAACAAGCTAACGTTTAGCTGACCTGGTCAACCAGAGCCGTGTTCAATACTGCGTGATAAAACTACAGTAAATTCATCAAAACTTATCAAGTTATAAATCAAGGAAGATCATCTTTTACCGATACAGTATTTAAATAATAATAATCCTGCATTAGAGCTGTTTGTAAGATACACAGATAGGTAGTTAGTTAAGGCAAGGCCTCCATAACAGGCCTCTTCTCCATAACAGCGAGACACACGACGGGGTCCCCTTATTTTTAACGGGACTAAACACACACACACGACGGTCTACGGGACAACTCACCTCGTGGTTAAAAGCGTTTACGGCGTCCATGATTTCCCTAGCAGAAAATCCCTGCACTAAGAGTGTCCAACTACCCGTGTATCCCCGTTATGACAGGGCTAACATGTCCGCTCTCTAGTTGCAGAAGGGTATGGAGCGAAAGCAGAACGGGATTTGAGGGGTAGTTGTAGTTGTAACAGTTGGCCACACGGTGGCGGTATTGTACGTTCCTTTATATGTGGCCCACAGACGGGATTTTTGGGGGGTGTAGTTATTGTATTTGGCCACACGGTGGCAGTATTGTATATGGATTTAACCAATGCCTCATTTGAATTTTTTGAATGAATACAATGTACCTTATTTTCTAGGCATACAATGTGTTCATTTCATCTGAATTGTGTTAAATGTATGTTTTGGAAATGTTTTGAAGATATCAAATCAAATTTATTTATATAGCCCTTCGTACATCAGCTGATATCTCAAAGTGCTGTACAGAAACCCAGCCTAAAACCCCAAACAGCAAGCAATGCAGGTGTAGAAGCACGGTGGCTAGGAAAAACTCCCTAGAAAGGCCAAAACCTAGGAAGAAACCTAGAGAGGAACCAGGCTATGTGGGGTGGCCAGTCCTCTTCTGGCTGTGCCGGGTGGAGATTATAACAGAACATGGCCAAGATGTTCAAATGTTCATAAATGACCAGCATGGTCGTATAATAATAAGGCAGAACAGTTGAAACTGGAGCAGCAGCACGGCCAGGTGGACTGGGGACAGCAAGGAGTCATCATGTCAGGTAGTCCTGGGGCATGGTCCTAGGGCTCAGGTCCTCCGAGAGAGAGAGAGAGAGAGAGAAAGCGAGAATTAGAGAACGCACACGTAGATTCACACAGGACACCGAATAGGACAGGAGAGGTACTCCAGATATAACAAACTGACCCTAGCCCCCCGACACAAACTACTGCAGCATAAATACTGGAGGCTGAGACAGGAGGGGTCAGGAGACACTGTGGCCCCATCCGAGGACACCCCCAGACAGGGCCAAACAGGAAGGATATAACCCCACCTACTTTGCCAAAGCACAGCCCCCACACCACTAGAGGGATATCTTCAACCACCAACTTACCATCCTGAGACAAGGCTGAGTATAGCCCACAAAGAACTCCGCCATGGCACAACCCAAGGGGGGGGCGCCATCCCAGACAGGATGACCACATCAGTGAATCAACCCACTCAGGTGACGCACCCCTTCCAGGGACGGCAAGAGAGAGCCCCAGTAAGCCAGTGACTCAGCCCCTGTAATAGGGTTAGAGGCAGAGAATCCCAGTGGAAAGAGGGGAACCGGCCAGGCAGAGACAGCAAGGGCGGTTCGTTGCTCCAGAGCCTTTCCGTTCACCTTCCCACTCCTGGGCCAGACTACACTCAATCATATGACCCACTGAAGGGAAGAGTCTTCAGTAAAGACTTAAAGGTTGAGACCGAGTTTGCGTCTCTCACATGGATAGGCAGACCGTTCCATAAAAATGGAGCTCTATAGGAGAAAGCCCTGCCTCCAGCTGTTTGCTTAGAAATTCTAGGGACAATTAGGAGGCCTGCGTCTTGTGACCGTAGCGTACGTGTAGGTATGTACGGCAGGACCAAATCAGAGAGATAGGTAGGAGAAAGCCCATGTAATGCTTTGTAGGTTAGCAGTAAAACCTTGAAATCAGCCCTTGCTTTGACAGGATGCCAGTGTAGAGACGCTAGCACTGGAGTAATATTATCAAATTTTTTGGTTCTAGTCAGAATTCGAGCAGCCGTATTTAGTACTAACTGAAGTTTATTTAGTGCTTTATCCGGGTAGCCGGAAAGTAGAGCATTGCAGTAGTCTAACCTAGAAGTGACAAAAGCATGGATTAATTTTTCTGCATCATTTTTGGACAGAAAGTTTCTGATTTTTGCAATGTTACGTAGATGGAAAAAAGCTGTCCTTGAAATGTTCTTCAAAAGAGAGATCAGGGTCCAGAGTAACGCCGAGGTCCTTCACAGTTTTATTTGAGACGACTGTACAACCATTAAGATTAATTGTCAGATTCAACAGAAGATCTCTTTGTTTCTTGGGACCTAGAACCGAGTTTAAAAGTAGAAAGTTTGCAGCCATCCACTTCCAAGATATATATATATATATAGTTTACCTGGTGGTGGTGAAGGAGACCAGACTACAGAGGGAGTTTACCTGCTGGGGGTGAAGGAGACCAGACTACAGAGGGAGTTTACCTGCTGGTGGTGAAGGAGACCAGACTACAGAGGGAGTTTACCTGCTGGTGGTGAAGGAGACCAGACTACAGAGGGAGTTTACCTGCTGGTGGTGAAGGAGACCAGACTACAGAGGGAGTTTACCTGCTGGTGGGGAGGAGACCAGACTACAGAGGGAGTTTACCTGCTGGTGGTGAAGGAGACCAGACTACAGAGGGAGTTTACCTGCTGGGGGTGAAGGAGACCAGACTACAGAGGGAGTTTACCTGCTGGTGGTGAAGGAGACCAGGCTACAGAGGGAGTTTACCTGCTGGTGGTGAAGGAGACCAGACTACAGAGGGAGTTTACCTGCTGGTGGTGAAGGAGACCAGACTACAGAGGGAGTTTACCTGCTGGGGGTGAAGGAGACCAGACTACAGAGGGAGTTTACCTGCTGGTGGTGAAGGAGACCAGGCTACAGAGGGAGTTTACCTGCTGGTGGTGAAGGAGACCAGACTACAGAGGGAGTTTACCTGCTGGTGGTGAAGGAGACCAGACTACAGAGGGAGTTTACCTGCTGGTGGTGAAGGAGACCAGGCTACAGAAAGGGAGTTTACCTGCTGGTGGTGAAGGAGACCAGACTACAGAGGGAGTTTACCTGCTGGTGGGGAGGGAGACCAGACTACAGAGGAGTTTACCTGCTGGTGGTGAAGGAGACCAGGCTACAGAGGGAGTTTACCTGCTGGTGGGGCAGGGTAGACCAGACTACAGAGGGAGTTTACCTGCTGGTGGGTCTCTGAGGAGACCAGACTACAGAGGGAGTTTACCTGCTGGTGGGGAGGAGACCAGACTAGTCAGAGGGAGTTTACCTGCTGGTGGGGAGGGAGACCAGACTAAACAGAGGAGGTACCTGCTGGTGGTGAAGGAGAGTCCAGACTACAGACAGAGGAGGCTGCATTACCTGCTGGTGGTGAGAGGAGACCAGACTACAGAGGGAGTTTACCTGCTGGGGGTGAAGGAGACCAGACTACAGAGGTAAAGAGGGAGTTTACCTGCTGGTGGGGAGGGAGACCAGAAACTAGTCCAGTCTCTGTAAGACAGAGGAGGCTGCATGATAAACAGAGGAGGCTGCATGATCAACAGAGTCCAGTCTCTGTCAGACAGAGGAGGCTGTATGATAAACAGAGGAGGCTGCATGATCAACAGAGTCCAGTCTCTGTAAGACAGAGGAGGCTGCATGGTAAACAGAGTCCAGTCTCTGTAAGACGGAGGAGGCTGTATGATAAACAGAGGAGGCTGCATGATCAACAGAGTCCAGTCTCTGTAAGACAGAGGAGGCTGCATGGTAAACAGAGTCCAGTCTCTGTAAGACGGAGGAGGCTGTATGATAAACAGAGTCCAGTCTCTGTAAGACGGAGGCTGTATGATAAACAGAGTCCTGTCTCTGTCAGACAGAGGAGGCTACATGATAAACAGAGTCCAGTCTCTGTCAGACAGAGGAGGCTGCATGATAAACAGAGTCCAGTCTCCGTCAGACAGAGGAGGCTACATGATCAACAGAGTCCAGTCTCTGTCAGCCAGAGGAGGCTGCATGATAAACAGAGTCCAGTCTCTGTCAGACAGAGGAGGCTGCATGATAAACAGAGTCCAGTCTCTGTCAGACAGAGGAGGCTGCATGATAAACAGAGTCCAGTCTCTGTAAGACAGAGGCTGTATGCTAAACAGAGTCCAGTCTCTGTCAGACAGAGGAGGCTGTATGATAAACAGAGTCCAGTCTCTGTAAGACGGAGGAGGCTGTATGATAAACAGAGTCCAGTCTCTGTAAGACGGAGGCTGTATGATAAACAGAGTCCTGTCTCTGTCAGACAGAGGAGGCTACATGATAAACAGAGTCCAGTCTCTGTCAGTCAGAGGAGGCTGCATGATAAACAGAGTCCAGTCTCCGTCAGACAGAGGAGGCTACATGATCAACAGAGTCCAGTCTCTGTCAGCCAGAGGAGGCTGCATGATAAACAGAGTCCAGTCTCTGTAAGACAGATACAAGTCACCATAATTAATAACAGAGAGAAAAGTGGCCTGAACAAACTTCTTTCTAGCCATAAGCGGGAAGCAAGCCTTATTATCAGGAAAAATAAAAACCCAATTTCAATTTAAGCTTCCTCACAAGATTATCCACATGAACTTTAAAGGACAACTTGTCACCCAACCAGATACCTAGTTATTTGTAGGATGACACTTTTTCAATGGATAAGCCATCAGATGTGACAATGCTAACATTCTCTGAGTTCAGGCTCTGGTAAAAGGTCATTAATATTTTTTTTTTTGTACATTCAAGACCAGTTTGAGACCATAAAGGGAGGTGTCTGTTTACAGTGCTCCAGAGTCCACTGGTGGCGAGCTTTCTACCACTCCAGCCGACACTTGGCATTGCACATGGTGATCGTATGCTTGTGTGCGGCTGCTCGGGCCTTGTAAACCCATTTCATGAAGACTCCCCCGACGACCAGTTCTTGTGCTGACGTTGCTTCCAGATCTAGTTTGGAACTCGGTAGTGAGTGTTGCAACCGAGGACAGATGTTTTTTCACGTGTTACACCCCCGTTGTTGCTCGTAGACGTTTCCACTTCACAATAACAATAACTATCTGCCAGATAGTGAAGTGTTGCTTCCAGATCTAGTTTGGAACTCGGTAGTGAGTTTTGCAAAAGAGGACAGAAGTTTTTGACACGCTTCAGAACTCGGCGTTCCCGTTCCGTGAGCTTGTGTGGCCTACCACTTCGCTGCTGAGCCGTTGTTGCTCCCAGACGTTTCTACTTCACAATAACAGCACTTACTGTTGACCGGGGGCAGCTCAAGCAGGGCAGAGATTTGATGAACTGGAAAGGTGGCATCCTTTGACGGTGCCACGTTGAAAGTCCCTGAGCTCTTCAGTAAGGCAATTCTGTTGCCAATGTTTGTCTATGGAGATTTTATACACTTGTCAGCAATGGGTGTGACTGAAACAGCCAAATCCACTAATTTGAAGGGGTGTCCACATACTTTTGTTTATATAGTGTAGTGTATATCTCTTCTGCTTTATAAGTTCTGTCTTTATGAATACTTGACTGATTGATCTAATCTCATTCTGTGGTCCATGCAGCCGTGTCCTGGGATCTTCAATTAAATTGATTGATTGAATGTTAGAGAATGGCGATAGATGTTTATTGATAGAATGTGGAAATTTGTCGGTAGAATGTTTAGCGGCCGTTTTTATAGCCTCCTGACTAGTTCTGCTATTTAGTTGGGGGGTTGCGCTGATCGTAACTTCTTCGTTGTTGTTGTTGTACATAAAGTTTCCCCCATTGTTTCCTGTGATGAGAAGAGCTTCTGGAC
>NC_056461.1:45866501-45881501 GCF_018296145.1 Oncorhynchus tshawytscha
CCCGGATTTGGATAAAGATTTCTACTTCAACGTTTCGGCAGTGTAGCACATACTGCTCACCCCGGGAAAAAGGCCCTAATCCCCGACACTCAGTAGAGACGGCGGTACAGAGGTTGACGTGCGGCCGTCCTGATGAAACTGAGGAGGAATAAACTGGAGAAACCGCCTCTACCCTCTGTTCTGTTGGTACCACTGGAGAATAAACTGGATAAACCGCCTCTACCCTCTGTTCTGTTGGTACCACTGGAGAATAAACTGGATACACCGCCTCTACCCTCTGTTCTATTTGTACCACTGGAGAATAAACTGGATACACTGCCTCTCTACCCTCTGTTCTATTGGTACCACTGGAGAATAAACTGGATAAACCGCCTCTACCCTCTGTTCTATTGGTACCACTGGAGAATAAACTGGATAAACCGCCTCTACCCTCTGTTCTGTTGGTACCACTGGAGAATAAACTGGACGAGCTCTGTTGGAGACTATCCTATTAACCGGACCTGAAGAACTGCAATAACCTATGTTGTTTTGAAAATTTGCTGAACAAGACATGGATCATTTATAACTTAGCTTTTCTATGCATCGGCAGCTTAGGGTAAGATCAAGGGGGCTGGTGTGTGTCTCTTTGTTAACAGCAGCTGGTGCGAGATCTCTCCTATTAAGTCATTCTCAAGGTTCTGCTCACGTGAGTCAGAACACCTCATGATAAGCTGTAGACCACACTATTTACCAAGTGAGTTTATCATCTATATTTTTCGTAGCTGTATATTTAACACCACAAACTGATGCTGGCAATAAGACCCACACTCAACTAGCTGTATAAAGCAATAAGCAAACAAGAAAATGCTCATCCGGAGGCCAGTGATTTTAATGCAGGAAAACTGAAATCCGTCTTACCTCATTTCTACCAGCATATCACCTGTGCAACCATAGATCATCTTTAACTACACACACGGGAAACGCATACAAAGCTCTCCTTCGCCCTCCATTTGTTAAACCTCTATCCTCCTGATTCCCGCTTACAAGCAAAAACTCAAACAGGAAGTACCAGTCAATACCGAAGTGGTCCGATGATGCGGTTGCTAAGCTACAGGGGAGTTTTGCTAGCACTGACTGGAATATGTTCCGGGATTCATCCAATGGCATTGAGGAGTTTACCACCTCAGTCATCTGCCTCAATAATAAGTGCATCGATGATGTCATCCCCACTGTGACCGTACGTACATACCCCAACCAGAAGCCATGGATTACAGGCAACATCCACCATGAGCTAAAGGCTAGAGCTGCCGCTTACAAAGAGTGGGACAATAACCCAGATGCTTATAAGAAATCCCGCTATGACCTCCGATGACCCATCAAACGGGCAAAGTGTCAATATAGGTTTAAGGCAGGCCAATTGTGTGACCACGCTCTCTGTAGCCGATGTAAGAAAGGCCTTTAACTTAAACAGGTTAACATTCACAAGGCCCCAGGGCCAGACAGACTACCAGGATGCAAACTCGGAGGATGCGCTGACCAGCTGACAAGTGTCTTCACTGACATTTTCAACCTCTCCCTGAGCCAGTCTGTAATACCTACATGTTTCAAGCAGACCACCATAGCCCCTGTGCCCAAGAACACTAAGGTAACCTGCCTAAATGATTACCTGTAGCCATAAAGTGCTTTGAAAGACTGGTCATGGCTCATATCAACACCATTATCCAAGACACCCTGGACCCACTCCAATTCACATACCGCCCCAAACAGATCCACAGATGAGGCAATCATTATTGCACTCCACACTGTCCTCTCCCACTTGGACAAGAGCAACACCTTTTGTGAGTGCTGTTCATTGACTACAGCTCAGCGTTCAACACCATAGTGCCCTCAAAGCTCATCACTAAGCTAAGGACCCTGGGACTAAACACCTCCCTCTGCAACTAGATCCAGGACGTCCTGACGGGCCGCCCCAGGTGTTAAGGGTAGGCAACAAAAAATCAGCCACGCTGACCCTCAACACCGGGGCCCCTCAGGGTTGCGTGCTTAGTTCCAGCCTGTACTCCTTGTTCACCCACGACTGCATGGCTGCTCAAAACTCCAACACCATCATTCAGTTTGCCGTCAACACGACGATTGTAGGCCTGATCACCGATAAGACAGCCTATAGGGAGGTCAGAGACCTGGCAGTGTGGTACCAGGACAACAACCTCTCCCTCAACAATGAGACAGCCTATAGGGAGGTCAGAGACCTGGCAGTGTGGTACCAGGACAAGAACCTCTCCCTCAACGATGAGACAGCCTATAGGGAGGTCAGAGACCTGGCAGTGTGGTACCAGGACAACAACCTCTCCCTCAACGATGAGACAGCCTATAGGGAGGTCAGAGACCTGGCAGTGTGGTACCAGGACAACAACCTCTCCCTCAACGATGAGACAGCCTATAGGGAGGTCAGAGACCTGGCAGTGTGGTACCAGGACAACAACCTCTCCCTCAACGATGAGACAGCCTATAGGGAGGTCAGAGACCTGGCAGTGTGGTACCAGGACAAGAACCTCTCCCTCAACGATGAGACAGCCTATAGGGAGGTCAGAGACCTGGCAGTGTGGTACCAGGACAACAACCTCTCCCTCAACGATGAGACAGCCTATAGGGAGGTCAGAGACCTGGCAGTGTGGTACCAGGACAACAACTTCTCCCTCAACGATGAGACAGCCTATAGGGAGGTCAGAGACCTGGCAGTGTGGTACCAGGACAACAACCTCTCCCTCCACATCAGCAAGATAAAAGGAGCTGGTCGTGGACTTCAGGAAAACGAAGGGCCGAGCATTCCACCAATCACATCGTTGGGGCTGAACTGGGGCGGGGCGAGAGCATCAAGTTCCGCGGTGTCCACATCACTAAGGATCTATCATTGTGTAGAGGGCACGACAACGCCTCTTCCGCCTCAGGAGGCTGAAAATATTTGACACGGGTCCTCATTCTCAAAAAGTTCTACAGCTGCACCATCGAGAGCATTTAACTGGCTGCATCACTGCCTGGTACCCGACCACAAGGCGCTACAGAGGATAGTGAGTACAACCTAGACCTCTTTACCAGGTGCACAGAGGATAGTGAGTACAGCCTAGACCTCTATACCAGGTGCTACAGAGGATAGTGAGTACAACCTAGACCTCTATACCAGGTGCACAGAGGATAGTGAGTACAACCTAGACCTCTTTACCAGGTGCACAGAGGATAGTGAGTACAGCCTAGACCTCTATACCAGGCAGTATCAGAGGATAGTGAGTATAGCCTAGACCTCTATACCAGGTGCTACAGAGGATAGTGAGTACAACCTAGACCTCTATACCAGGTGCACAGAGGATAGTGAGTATAGCCTAGACCTCTATACCAGGTGCTACAGAGGATAGTGAGTACAACCTAGACCTCTATACCAGGTGCACAGAGGATAGTGAGTATAGCCTAGACCTCTATACCAGGTGCTACAGAGGATAGTGAGTACAACCTAGACCTCTATACCAGGTGCACAGAGGATAGTGAGTACAACCTAGACCTCTTTACCAGGTGCACAGAGGATAGTGAGTACAGCCTAGACCTCTATACCAGGCAGTATCAGAGGATAGTGAGTATAGCCTAGACCTCTATACCAGGTGCTACAGAGGATAGTGAGTACAACCTAGACCTCTATACCAGGTGCACAGAGGATAGTGAGTATAGCCTAGACCTCTATACCAGGTGCTACAGAGGATAGTGAGTACAACCTAGACCTCTATACCAGGTGCACAGAGGATAGTGAGTATAGCCTAGACCTCTATACCAGGTGCACAGAGGATAGTGAGTATAGCCTAGACCTCTATACCAGGCAGTATCAGAGGAAGGCCCTAAAAATGTTCAAAGACTCCAGCCACCCCAGTCATAGACTGTTCTCTCTGCTACCGCACGACAAGCGGTACCGGAGCACCAAGTCTGGAACCAACAGGACCTTAAACAACTTCATCCCCCAAGCCATAAGACTGCTAAATACTGTAATTAGTTAGATATTAGTAGCTATTTGGTTAACTATTGATCTACTTTTTTTGACCGTCATTGTAAATAAGAATTTGTTCTTAACTGACTTGCCGTGTTAAATAAAGATTAAAGTTAATTAAAATAAAATCCCACGCTGGTGCTATTATCTGTCACTTTATTCCTAGTTATGTGTTCCTACAGTATCTACCTCGATTACCTCGTACCCCTCCCACATCAAAGCTTTTGTGGAGCGATGGGTAACGATGCTTCGTGGGTGACTGTTGTTGATGTGTGCAGAGGGTCCATGATTTGCGCCCGGGTGTGGGCGAGGGGACGGTCTAAAGTTCTACTGTTACATTGGAAGGTACCCCTTCTGTGTTATCAGATATAAGTTATCGTTACTCATTGTGTATTTATTATTAAGTGTTTTACTTTTCTATGATTTCTATATTTTCTTTCTCTTTGCATTGTTGGGAAAGGACCCGTAAGCATTTCACTGTTAGTCCTACACCCGTGACAAATAACATTTGATGCGATTGATCTAATCTCATTCTGTGGTCCATACAGCTACTGTCCTGGGGTCTTCAATTAGATTGATTGATTGATTGATTGATTTATAACGCCCCTCTTATTCTGTGGTCCATACAGCTACTGTTCTGGGGTCTTCAATTAGATTGATTGATTGATTGATTTATAACGCCCCTCTTATTCTGTGGTCCATACAGCTACTGTCCTGGGGTCTTCAATTAGATTGATTGATTGATTGATTGATTTATAACGCCCCTCTTATTCTGTGGTCCATACAGCTACTGTTCTGGGGTCTTCAATTAGATTGATTGATTGATTGATTGATTTATAACGCCCCTCTTATTCTGTGGTCCATACAGCTACTGTCCTGGGGTCTTCAATTAGATTGATTGATTGATTGATTGATTTATAACGCCCCTCTTATTCTGTGGTCCATACAGCTACTGTCCTGGGGTCTTCAATTAGATTGATTGATTGATTGATTGATTGATTTATAACGCCCCTCTTATTCTGTGGTCCATACAGCTACTGTCCTGGGGTCTTCAATTAGATTGATTGATTGATTGATTGATTTATAACGCCCCTCTTATTCTGTGGTCCATACAGCTACTGTTCTGGGGTCTTCAATTAGATTGATTGATTTATAACACCCCTCTCATTCTATGGTCCATACAGCTACTGTCCTAGGGTCTTCCAGTCAACAGGTGGCAGCAGTGAGCCCCAAGTAGCAGCCAGCCACACCGGAGAACAGATACGCTGTCGAGAAAAAACTGATTGAACCCTAACACACTATTAACAGTGGCTTGAGGCCTAAATGGAATCCTGTTTAGTGCACTAATTTTGATCAGGTCCCAAAAGGCTCTATCACAAATGTTTTACTTGCAATGATCTCATATCGGAGTAGATTGACAGAGTGACTTTACAAACACACCCTTGGGTAGCGAGGACACACTCAAGACACACTCACATCAAACCATGCCTCCAAGACACAAATCTTGTTTTCAGTATAATTTGTTTCCCCAAAAGGAGGAGGAAAACCAAGACGAAATCAGCCAGTACAGTACAGTCCTTCTTAAGCATATGAGAAAGAGCCTGGTGTCCAGCACCATTCTCCGGCACCACCCTTCCAGCACCATTCTCCATCACCATCCTCCGCCACCATCCCTCCAGCACCATCCTCCAGTACCATCCCTCCAGTACCATCCCTCCAGCACCATCTTCCATCACCATTCTCCAGTACCATCTTCCAGCACCATCCTCCGGCACCATCCCTCCAGCACCATCCTCCAGTACCATCCCTCCAGCACCATCTTCCAGCACCATCCTCCGGCACCATCCCTCCAGCACCATCCTCCAGTACCATCCCTCCAGCACCATCTTCCATCACCATCCTCTGGCACCATCCCTCCAGCACCATCCTCCAGTACCATCCCTCCAGCACCATCTTCCATCACCATCCTCCGGCAACATCCCTCCAGCACCATCTTCCAGTACCATCCCTCCAGCACCATCTTCCATCACCATCCTCCGGCACCATCCCTCCAGCACCATCTTCCATCACCATCCTCCGGCACCATCCTCAGACAATTGCTTTTATTTTTTGTCAAATTCTAATTTCTGGAAAAAGCTTAAAAGAAAGGTTAAATTCAGGTCATGTGACATAATTAATCAAAACACAGGACCCAAGGCATGATAGATGGAAGAGGAGGGCGAGACATCCCACTCACTCTTTTTTTTTTTCTGGTTCTGTTTTTTTCTGGTTCATATTATGTATTGGTGCCTATGGGAGAGCACCCCAAAAATGGAGATCACAATGGAGTGATGAGTGGGACATCTTCATTTATCCACCATCTTTGATGATCGCTCAAACACTGGCACTCAGACTTGTTCTTTGTCTCCTTAATACTGGTATTTTTCAAGTTTGAAAAAAAGAACAGTATATCCAGAGATGAACTCTAGGTGGCGATGATGACCAGTAATTCCAGCCAGACAGCCCTCTGTACTGTATTGTACCAGCAGGAACAATAGAAGCTATAGAGGAGGAAAAACATATTTTTCTCATATGGTGTCTAGGATTATGACCAATATGGAGTAGATTTAACACCATGTATGTTTGTTTGGTCTACTAAGTTAAACACTGTGTCTTTGGGATGGATGGATGGATGGATGGATGGATGGATGGATGGATGGATGGATGGATGGATGGATGGATGGATGGATGGATGGATGGATGGATGGATGGATGGATAAAGATTGATATAGAGAGAGAAAGAGATGGATAAAGATAGATAAAGATATGGATACAGAGAGATAAATATATGGATAGAGAGAGATAAAGAGATGGATAGAGAGAGATAAATAGATGGATAGAGAGAGATAAATAGATGGATAGAGATAGATAAAGAGATGGATAGAGAGAGATAAATAGATGGATATAGATAAAGACATGGATAGAGAGAGATAAAGAGATGGATAGAGAGAGATAAATAGATGGATAGAGAGATAAAGAGATGGATAGAGAGAGATAAAGACATGGATAGAGAGATAAAGAGATGGATAGAGAGAGATAAAGAGATGGATAGAGAGAGATAAATAGATGGATATAGATAAAGACATGGATAGAGAGAGATAAAGAGATGGATAGAGAGAGATAAATAGATGGATAGAGATAGATAAAGACATGGATAGAGAGAGATAAAGAGATGGATAGAGAGAGATAAATAGATGGATAGAGATAGATAAAGAGATGGATAGAGAGACATAAAGAGATGGATAGAGATAGATAAAGAGATGGATAGAGATAGATAAAGAGATGGATAGAGAGAGATAAAGAGATGGATAGAGAGAGATAAAGAGATGGATAGAGATAGATAAAGAGATGGATAGAGAGAGATAAATAGATGGATAGAGAGAGAGATAAAGAGATGGATAGAGAGAGAGATAAAGAGATGGATAGAGAGAGATAAATAGATGGATAGAGAGAGATAAAGAGATGGATAGAGAGAGATAAATAGATGGATATAGAGAGAGATAAAGAGATGGATAGAGAGATAGATAAAGAGATGGATAGAGAGAGATAAAGAGATGGATAGAGAGAGATAAATAGATGGATAGAGAGAGATAAAGAGATGGATAGAGAGAGATAAATAGATGGATAGAGAGAGAGATAAAGAGATGGATAGAGAGAGAGATAAAGAGATGGATAGAGAGAGATAAATAGATGGATAGAGAGAGATAAAGACATGGATAGAGAGAGATGAAGAGATAAAGAGATGGATAGAGCGAGATAAATAGATGGATAGCGGGAGATAAAGAGATGAAGACATGATAGAGAGAGATGCAGAGATGAAGACATGGATAGAGAGAGATAAAGACATGGATAGAGAGAGATGAAGAGATAAAGAGATGGATAGAGAGAGATAAATAGATGGATAGAGATAGATAAAGACATGGATAGAGAGAGAGATAAAGAGATGGATAGAGAGAGATAAATAGATGGATAGAGAGAGATAAATAGATGGATAGAGAGAGATAAATAGATGGATAGAGAGAGATAAAGAGATGGATACAGATAGATAAAGACATGGATAGAGAGAGATAAAGAGATGAAGACATGATAGAGAGAGATGAAGAGATGAAGACATGGATAGAGAGAGATAAAGACATGGATAGAGAGAGATGAAGAGATAAAAAGATGGATAAAGATAGATACAGAGAGGTAAAGAGATGGATACAGAGAGATAAAGACATGGATAGAGAGAGATAAAGAGATGGATACATAGAGATAAAGAGATAGATACAGAGAGACAAAGAGATGGATAAAGAGAGATACAGAGAGATAAAGAGATGGATAAAGAGAGATACAGAGAGACAAAGAGATGGATAAAGATAGATACAGAGAGATAAAGAGATGGATAGAGAGAGATAAAGAGATGGATACATAGAGATAAAGAGATAGATACAGAGAGACAAAGAGATGGATAAAGAGAGATACAGAGAGATAAAGAGATGGATAAAGATAGATACAGAGAGATAAAGAGATGGATAGAGAGAGATAAATAGATAGATAGAGAGATAAAGAGATGGATACATAGAGATAAAGAGATAGATACAGAGAGACAAAGAGATGGATAAAGAGAGATACAGAGATGGAGAACTATATAGATGTTGAATGTCCAAAATAAAATAAGTGATTTGTTATTAGAGAATATTTTAATATAACTTCAGACCGTCCCTCGCCCATACCCGGGCGCGAACCAGGGACCCTCTGCACACATTAACAACAGTCACCCTCGAAGCATCGTTACCCATCGCCATCGGAAGGCTACCCAAAACATTTAACACAAGTTAAACAATTAAAAGGCAATGCTACCAAATACTAATTAAGTGTATGTAAACTTCTGACCCACTGGGAATGTGATGAAAGAAAAACTAACTGAAGTAAATCATTCTCTCTACTATTATTCTGACATTTCACATTCTTAAAATAAAGTGGTGATCCTAACTGACCTAAGACAGGGACTTTTGCTAGAATTAAATGTCAGGAATTGTGAAAAACGGAGTTTAAGTGTATTTGGCTAAGGTGTATGCAAACTTCTGACTTCAACTGTATATCAGTCCTCTGATTATCATGAAGAGCAAGATGTCCCACTCTGTTCTGGACCAGCTGCAGCTTAACGAGGTCTTTCTTAGCATCACTGGACCACATGACTGGACAATAATCAAGATAAGACTAAACTAGAGCCTGCAGGACTTGCTTTGTGGAGTGTGGTGTCAAAAAAGCAGAGCATCTCTTTATTACAGATAAACATCTCCCCATCTTTACAGTCAGTGAGTGTATATGTTTTGATGACAGTTTGCAATCTAAGGTAACACTGAGTAATTTATTCTCCCCAACCTGTTCAACAGCCAAACAGTTCATTCCCAGATTCAGCTGAGGTCTAGAACTTAGGGAATGATTTGTACCAAATAAAACGCTCTTAGTTTTAGAGATGTTCAGGACCAGTTTATTACTGGCCACCCATTCCAAAACAGACTCAAACTCTTTGTTAAGGGTTTCAGTGACTTCATTAGCTGTGGTTGCTGATTGGTATATGGTTGAATCATCCATCAGCGTACATGGACACACACACATGCTTTGTTCAATGCCAGTGGCAAGTCATTGGTAAAAATGGAAAAGAGTAGAGGGCCTAGAGAGCTGCCCTGTGGTACACCACACTTTACATGTTTAACAGAGAAGCTTCCATCAAAGAAAACCCTCTGAGTTCTATTAGATAGATACTGTAGCTCTGAATCCACGATATGGCAGAGGTTGAAAAGCCATAAAACATGTTTTTTTCAACAACAGGTTATGGTCAATAATATCAAAGGCTGCACTGAAATCGAACAGTACAGCTTCCACAATCTTCTAATTATCAATTTAATTAAACCAATCCACGTGTATCCACGTGCTAGTGGGCATTACAATCAGGGCCATGTGCAGCTGCGCTCTAAATGTGTAATTTCTTGGGTGATGCCAGCTCTGGGCAGGGTTGATGATGTCAAACCAAGAAAAGCTCTGACTTACTCTACATCCCTGAATCTTGCAAATCTCCGTTTTGGGTGATACTGACTTCATGACCAAAATTATCCTATTTACATTTTGTAGTCAATTTTGAAACAAAAAAACACAACATTTCTGACTCACCGATGCCACATTAACTGTTTTCAAAAGGAGAAATTGCTTTTTGATTCGGTTGCTCTTTAATGTATTATGTGTGTGTGCGTGTATGTTGGTTCAACTGTCTCAGACACTTGTTTCTTAATGTATTCTGTCTGAGAGGTAGAGAGAGACACTTGTTTGGGTTTTGGGTCTTGTAAAATTAATGACCTCTCCCTCTTCTCATCCCTCCCTCCCTCCCTCCCTCTCTAGATCAAGGGATGACTGTCTCTGGGACAGAGGTTGTTGGAGCTGGAGGTAACTGCCTCTGGGACAGAGGTTGTTAGGGCTGGAGATGACTCAATGGGACAGAGGTTGTTGGGGCTGGAGGTGACTGTCTCTGGGACAGAGGTTGTTGGGGCTCGAGGTGATTGTCTCTAGGATGGAGATGGTTGTTGGGGCTGGAGGTAAGGGTCTCTGGGACAGAGGTTGTTGGGGCTGGAGGTGACTCAATGGGACAGATGTTGTTGGGGTTGGAGGTAACGGTCTCTGGGACAGAGGTTGGTGGGGATGGAGGTGACTCAATGGGACAGATGTTGTTGGGGTTGGAGGTAACGGTCTCTGGGACAGAGGTTGGTGGGGATGGAGGTGACTCAATGGGACAGATGTTGTTGGGGTTGGAGGTAACGGTCTCTGGGACAGAGGTTGGTGGGGATGGAGGTGACTCAATGGGACAGATGTTGTTGGGGCTGGAGGTGATTCAATGGGACAGAGGTTGTTGGGGCTGGAGGTAACAGTCTCTGGGACAGAGGTTGTTGGGGCTGGAGGTGACTCAATGGGACAGATGTTGTTGGAGCTGGAGGTAACGGTCTCTGGGACAGAGGTTGTTGGGGCTGGAGGTAACGGTCTCTGGGACAGAGGTTGTTGGGGCTCGAGGTAACGGTCTCTGGGACAGAGGTTGTTGGGGCTGGAGGGAACAGTCTCTGGGACAGATGTTGTTGGGGCTGGAGGTAACGGTCTCTGGGACAGAGGGTGTTGGGGCTGGAGGGAACAGTCTCTGGGACAGATGTTGTTGGGGCTGGAGGTAACGGTCTCTGGGACAGATGTTGTTGGGGCTGAAGGTCTCTCTGGGACAGATGTTGTTGGGTCTGGAGGTGACTGTCTCTGGGACAGATGTTGTTGGGGCTGGAGGTGGCTGTCTCTAGGACAGATGTTGTTGGGGCTAGAGGTAATGGTCTTTGGGAGAGAGTTTGTGGTTGGGACTGGAGGTGACTGGGCTGCAGAGTAAAAGTAAAAGCGTTGCCACGACGCAACGGGGGGGACAGTGGGGTCACTCTCATACACACACCACACCACACCAACATCCACACCACACTGACATCCACAACACACTAACATCCACACCACACCACACTAACATCCACAACAACATCCACACCACACTAACATCCACACTAACATCCACACCACACCACACTAACATCCACACCACACCAACATCCACACTAACATCCACACCACACTAACATTCACACCAACATCCAGACCACACAAACATCCACACCAACATCTAGACCACACTAACATCCGCACCACACCAACATCCACACTAACATCCACACCAACATCCACACCACACTAACATCCACACCAACATCCACACCACGCTAACATCCACACCACACCAACATCCACACCACACTAACATCCACACCACACCAACATCCACACCACACTAACATCCACAATAACATCCACACCATACCAACATCCACACCACACTAATATCCACACCACACCAACATCCACACCACACTAACATCCACACCACACTAACATCCACACCACACTAACATCCACACCAAACTAACATCCACACCAACATCAACACCACACTAACATCCACACTAACATCCACACCAACATCCAGACCACACTAACATCCACACCAACATCCACACCACACTAACATCCACACTACACTAACATCCACACCACACCACACCAACATCCACACCACACCAACATCCACATCACACCAACATCCACACCACACTAACATCCACACCACACTAAGATCCACACCACACTAACATCCACACCAACATCCACACCACACCAACATCCACATCACACCAACATCCACACCACACTAACATCCACACCGCACCACACTAACATCCACACTAACATCCACACTAACATCCACACCAACATCCACACTAACATCCACACCAACATCCAGACCACACTAACATCCACACCACACCAACATCCACACCACACTAACATCCAAACCACACCAACATCCACACCACACCACACCATACCAACATGCACACTAACATCCACACCAACATCCAGACCACACTAACATCCACACCAACATCCACACCACACCACACCAACATCCACACCACACTAACATCCACACCACACTAACATCCACACCACACTAAGATCCACAACAATATCCACACCACACCAACATCCACACCACACCAACATCCACACCACACCAACATCCACACCACACCAACATCCACACCACACTAAGATCCACACCACACTAAGATCCACACCACACTAACATCCACACCACACTAACATCCACACCACACTAACATCCACACCACACTAAGATCCACACCACACTAACATCCATACCACACCAACATCCACACCACACCAACATCCATACCAACATCCACACACACCAACATCCACACCAACATCCACACCACACCAACATCCACACCAACATCCACACCACACCAACATCCACACCACACCAACATCCACACCACACTAACATCCACACTAACATCCACACCAACATCCAGACCACACTAACATCCACACCAACATCCACACCACACTAACATCCACACCACACTAACATCCACACCACACCACACCAACACCCACACCACACCAACATCCACATCACACCAACATCCACACCACACTAACATCCACACCACACTAAGATCCACACCACACTAACATCCACACCACACCAACATCCACATCACACCAACATCCACACCACACTAACATCCACACCACGCTAACATCCACACCACACCACACCAACACCCACACCACACCAACATCCACATCACACTAACATCCACACCACACTAAGATCCACACCACACTAACATCCACACCACACCAACATCCACATCACACCAACATCCACACCACACTAACATCCACACCACACTAACATCCGCACCACACCACACTAACATCCACACTAACATCCACACTAACATCCACACCAACATCCAGACCACACTAACATCCACACTAACATCCACACCAACATCCAGACCACACTAACATCCACACCACACCAACATCCACACCCTACTAACATCCACACCACACCAACATCCACACCATACCAACATGCACACTAACATCCACACCAACATCCAGACCGCACTAACATCCACACCACACCAACATCCACACCACACTAACATCCACACCACACTAACATCCACACCACACCAACATCCACACCATACCAACATGCACACTAACATCCACACCAACATCCAGACCGCACTAACATCCACACCACACCAACATCCACACCACACTAACATCCAGACCACACTAACATCCACACCACACTAACATCCACACCACACTAACATCCACACAACACCAACATCCACACCACACCAACACCAACATCCACACCAACATCCACACCACACCACACTAACATCCACACCACACCAACATCCACACCACACCAACATCCACACCACACCACACTAACATCCTCACCACACCAACATCCAGACCACACTAACATCCACACCACACCAACAAACACACCAACATCCACACCACACCAACATCTTCACCACACTAACATCCACACAACACTAACATCCACACCACACCAACATCCACACCACACCAACATCCACACCACACCAACAGCCACACCAACATACACACCACACCACACTAACATCCAAACCAACATCCACACCACACCACACTAACATCTACACCACACCAACATCCAGACCACACTAACATCCACACCACACCAACATCCACACCACACTAACATCCACACCACACCAACATCCACACCACACCATACCAACATGCACACTAACATCCACACCAACATCCAGACCACACTAACATCCACACCACACCAACATCCACACCACACTAACATCCACACCACACCACACTAACATCCACACCACACCAACATCCACACCACACTAACATCCACACCACACTAACATCCACACCACACCAACATCCACACCACACTAACATCCACACCACACTAACATCCACACCACACCACACCACACTAACATCCACACCACACCAACATCCACACCACACTAACATCCACACCACACTAACATCCACACCACACTAACATCCACACCACACCACACTAACATCCACACCACACCAACATCCACACCACACTAACATCCACACCACACTAACATCCACACCACACTAACATCCACACCACACCACACTAACATCCAAATCAAATCAAATCAGACCCCTATGGCACTCTATTCCCTATATATAGTGCACTACTTTAGACCAGAGCCCTATGGCACCCTATTCCCTATATAGTGCACTACAATAGACCAGAACCCTATGGCACCCTATTCCCTATATAGTGCACTACTTAGGTTGTCATTTAGGGCTTTGCCATTTGTTCCCTGTTGCCTCAGACTCTTTCCCTTTGTGGTTATTGGTGTTTTTGAAGTGAATTCCTGGTCTGTGGCGTTGGTGGTGAGACTGTTCTGTGTTCTGTGTTCTGTGTTCTGTGTTCT
>NC_056461.1:45890387-45910387 GCF_018296145.1 Oncorhynchus tshawytscha
CTCAGGGTTGCGTGCTTAGTTCCAGCCTGTACTCCTTGTTCACCCACGACTGCATGGCTGCTCAAAACTCCAACACCATCATTCAGTTTGCCGTCAACACGACGATTGTAGGCCTGATCATCGATAAGACAGCCTATAGGGAGGTCAGAGACCTGGCAGTGTGGTACCAGGACAACAACCTCTCCCTCAACAATGAGACAGCCTATAGGGAGGTCAGAGACCTGGCAGTGTGGTACCAGGACAACAACCTCTCCCTCAACGATGAGACAGCCTATAGGGAGGTCAGAGACTTGGCAATGTGGTACCAGGACAACAACCTCTCCCTCAATGATGAGACAGCCTATAGGGAGGTCAGAGACCTGGCAGTGTGGTACCAGGACAACAACCTCTCCCTCAACGATGAGACAGCCTATAGGGAGGAGGTCAGAGACCTGGCAGTGTGGTACCAGGACAACAACCTCTCCCTCAACGATGAGACAGCCTATAGGGAGGTCAGAGACCTGGCAGTGTGGTACCGGGACAACAACCTCTCCCTCAACGATGAGACAGCCTATAGGGAGGTCAGAGACCTGGCAGTGTGGTACCAGGACAACAACCTCTCCCTCAATGATGAGACAGCCTATAGGGAGGTCAGAGACCTGGCAGTGTGGTACCAGGACAACAACCTCTCCCTCAACGATGAGACAGCCTATAGGGAGTTCAGAGACCTGGCAGTGTGGTACCAGGACTACAACCTCTCCCTCAACGATGAGATAGCCTATAGGGAGGTCAGAGACCTGGCAGTGTGGTACCAGGACAACAACCTCTCCCTCAACGATGAGACAGCCTATAGGGAGGTCAGAGACCTGGCAGTGTGGTACCAGGACAACAACCTCTCCCTCAACGATGAGACAGCCTATAGGGAGGTCAGAGACCTGGCAGTGTGGTACCAGGACAACAACCTCTCCCTCAACAATGAGACAGCCTATAGGGAAGAGGTCAGAGACCTGGCAGTGTGGTACCAGGACAACAACCTCTCCCTCAACGATGAGACAGCCTATAGGGAGGTCAGAGACCTGGCAGTGTGGTACCAGGACAACAACCTCTCCCTCAACGATGAGACAGCCTATAGGGAGGAGGTCAGAGACCTGGCAGTGTGGTACCAGGACAACAACCTCTCCCTCAACGATGAGATAGCCTATAGGGAGGTCAGAGACCTGGCAGTGTGGTACCAGGACAACAACCTCTCCCTCAACGATGAGACAGCCTATAGGGAGGTCAGAGACCTGGCAGTGTGGTACCAGGACAACAACCTCTCCTCAACGATGAGACAGCCTATAGGGAGGAGGTCAGAGACCTGGCAGTGTGGTACCAGGACAACAACCTCTCCCTCAACGATGAGACAGCCTATAGGGAGGTCAGAGACCTGGCAGTGTGGTACCAGGACAACAACCTCTCCCTCAACGATGAGACAGCCTATAGGGAGGTCAGAGACCTGGCAGTGTGGTACCAGGACAACAACCTCTCCCTCAACGATGAGACAGCCTATAGGGAGGAGGTCAGAGACCTGGCAGTGTGGTACCAGGACAACAACCTCTCCCTCAATGATGATACAGCCTATAGGGAGGTCAGAGACCTGGCAGTGTGGTACCAGGACAACAACCTCTCCCTCAACGATGAGACAGCCTATAGGGAGGAGGTCAGAGACCTGGCAGTGTGGTACCAGGACAACAACCTCTCCCTCAACGATGAGACAGCCTATAGGGAGGTCAGAGACCTGGCAGTGTGGTACCAGGACAACAACCTCTCCCTCAACGATGAGACAGCCTATAGGGAGGAGGTCAGAGACCTGGCAGTGTGGTACCAGGACAACAACTTCTCCCTCAACGATGAGACAGCCTATAGGGAGGTCAGAGACCTGGCAGTGTGGTACCAGGACAACAACCTCTCCCTCAACGATGAGATAGCCTATAGGGAGGTCAGAGACCTGGCAGTGTGGTACCAGGACAACAACCTCTCCCTCAACGATGAGACAGCCTATAGGGAGGTCAGAGACCTGGCAGTGTGGTACCAGGACAACAACCTCTCCCTCAACGATGAGACAGCCTATAGGGAGGAGGTCAGAGACCTGGCAGTGTGGTACCAGGACAACAACCTCTCCCTCAATGATGATACAGCCTATAGGGAGGTCAGAGACCTGGCAATGTGGTACCAGGACAACAACCTCTCCCTCAACGATGAGACAGCCTATAGGGAGGAGGTCAGAGACCTGGCAGTGTGGTACCAGGACAACAACCTCTCCCTCAACGATGAGACAGCCTATAGGGAGGTCAGAGACCTGGCAGTGTGGTACCAGGACAACAACCTCTCCCTCAACGATGAGACAGCCTATAGGGAGGTCAGAGACCTGGCAGTGTGGTACCAGGACAACAACCTCTCCCTCAACGATGAGACAGCCTATAGGGAGGTCAGAGACCTGGCAGTGTGGTACCAGGACAACAACCTCTCCCTCCACATCAGCAAGAGAAAAGGAGCTGGTCGTTGACTTCAGGAAAACGAAGGGCCGAGCATTCCACCAATCACATCGTTGGGGCTGAACTGGGGCGGGGCAAGAGCATCAAGTTCCGCTGTGTCCACATCACTAAGGATCTATCAATTGTGTAGAGGGCACGACAACGCCTCTTCCGCCTCAGGAGGCTGAAAATATTTGACACGGGTCCTCATTCTCAAAAAGTTCTACAGCTGCACCATCGAGAGCATTTAACTGGCTGCATCACTGCCTGGTACCCGACCACAAGGCGCTACAGAGGGTAGTGAGTACAGCCCAGTACATCACTGGGGCCTACGGCCATCCAAAACCTCTATACCAGGCGCTACAGAGGGTAGTGAGTACAGCCCAGTACATCACTGGGGCCTACGGCCATCCAAAACCTCTATACCAGGCGCTACAGAGGGTAGTGAGTTCAGCCTAGACCTCTATACCAGGCGCTATCAGAGGGTAGTGAGTTCAGCCTAGACCTCTATACCAGGTGCTATCAGAGGGTAGTGAGTTCAGCCTAGACCTCTATACCAGGCGCTACAGAGAGTAGTGAGTACAGCCTAGACCTCTATACCAGGCAGTATCAGAGAGTAGTGAGTATAGCCTAGACCTCTATACCAGGCAGTATCAGAGAGTAGTGAGTATAGCCTAGACCTCTATACCAGGCAGTATCAGAGGGTAGTGAGTACAGCCCAGTACATCACTGGGGCCTACGGCCATCCAAAACCTCTATACCAGGCGCTACAGAGGGTAGTGAGTACAGCCTAGACCTCTATACCAGGCGCTATCAGAGGGTAGTGAGTACAGCCTAGACCTCTATACCAGGCAGTATCAGAGAGTAGTGAGTATAGCCTAGACCTCTATACCAGGCAGTATCAGAGAGTAGTGAGTATAGCCTAGACCTCTATACCAGGCAGTATCAGAGGGTAGTGAGTACAGCCCAGTACATCACTGGGGCCTACGGCCATCCAAAACCTCTATACCAGGCGCTACAGAGGGTAGTGAGTTCAGCCTAGACCTCTATACCAGGCGCTACAGAGAGTAGTGAGTACAGCCTAGACCTCTATACCAGGCAGTATCAGAGAGTAGTGAGTATAGCCTAGACCTCTATACCAGGCAGTATCAGAGGGTAGTGAGTACAGCCCAGTACATCACTGGGGCCTACGGCCATCCAAAACCTCTATACCAGGCGCTACAGAGGGTAGTGAGTTCAGCCTAGACCTCTATACCAGGTGCTACAGAGAGTAGTGAGTATAGCCTAGACCTCTATACCAGGTGCTACAGAGGGTAGTGAGTACAGCCTAGACCTCTATACCAGGCGCTACAGAGAGTAGTGAGTACAGCCTAGACCTCTATACCAGGCGCTACAGAGAGTAGTGAGTTCAGCCTAGACCTCTATACCAGGCGCTACAGAGGGTAGTGAGTACAGCCTAGACCTCTATACCAGGCAGTATCAGAGAGTAGTGAGTATAGCCTAGACCTCTATACCAGGCAGTATCAGAGAGTAGTGAGTACAGCCTAGACCTCTATACCAGGCAGTATCAGAGAGTAGTGAGTACAGCCTAGACCTCTATACCAGGCGCTACAGAGAGTAGTGAGTACAGCCTAGACCTCTATACCAGGTGCTACAGAGAGTAGTGAGTATAGCCTAGACCTCTATACCAGGCAGTATCAGAGGGTAGTGAGTATAGCCTAGACCTCTATACCAGGCAGTATCAGAGGGTAGTGAGTATAGCCTAGACCTCTATACCAGGCAGTATCAGAGAGTAGTGAGTATAGCCTAGACCTCTATACCAGGTGCTACAGAGAGTAGTGAGTATAGCCTAGACCTCTATACCAGGTGCTACAGAGAGTAGTGAGTATAGCCTAGACCTCTATACCAGGTGCTACAGAGAGTAGTGAGTATAGCCTAGACCTCTATACCAGGTGCTACAGAGAGTAGTGAGTATAGCCTAGACCTCTATACCAGGTGCTACAGAGGATAGTGAGTACAGCCTAGACCTCTATACCAGGTGCTACAGAGAGTAGTGAGTACAGCCTAGACCTCTATACCAGGTGCTATCAGAGGGTAGTGAGTACAGCCTAGACCTCTATACCAGGTGCTATCAGAGGGTAGTGAGTACAGCCTAGACCTCTATACCAGGCGCTACAGAGAGTAGTGAGTACAGCCTAGACCTCTATACCAGGTGCTACAGAGGGTAGTGAGTACAGCCTAGACCTCTATACCAGGTGCTACAGAGGGTAGTGAGTACAGCCTAGACCTCTATACCAGGTGCTACAGAGGGTAGTGAGTACAGCCTAGACCTCTATACCAGGTGCTACAGAGAGTAGTGAGTACAGCCTAGACCTCTATACCAGGCGCTACAGAGAGTAGTGAGTACAGCCTAGACCTCTATACCAGGCAGTATCAGAGAGTAGTGAGTACAGCCTAGACCTCTATACCAGGCAGTATCAGAGGGTAGTGAGTACAGCCCAGTACATCACTGGGGCCTACGGCCATCCAAAACCTCTATACCAGGCGCTACAGAGGGTAGTGAGTACAGCCTAGACCTCTATACCAGGCGCTATCAGAGGGTAGTGAGTACAGCCTAGACCTCTATACCAGGCAGTATCAGAGGGTAGTGAGTACAGCCTAGACCTCTATACCAGGCGCTATCAGAGGGTAGTGAGTACAGCCTAGACCTCTATACCAGGCAGTATCAGAGGGTAGTGAGTACAGCCTAGACCTCTATACCAGGCGCTATCAGAGGGTAGTGAGTACAGCCTAGACCTCTATACCAGGTGCTACAGAGAGTAGTGAGTTCAGCCTAGACCTCTATACCAGGCAGTATCAGAGGAAGGCCCTAAAAATGTTCAATGATTCCAGCCACCCCAGTCATAGACTGTTCTCTCTGCTACCGCACGACAAGCGGTACCGGAGCACCAAGTCTGGAACCAACAGGACCTTAAACAACTTCATCCCCCCCAAGCCATAAGACTGCTAAATACTGTAATTAGTTAGATATTAGTAGCTATTTGGTTAACTATTGATCTACTTTTTTTTGACCGTCATTGTAAATAAGAATTTGTTCTTAACTGACTTGCCGAGTTAAATAAAGATTAAAGTTAATTAAAATAAAATCCCACGCTGGTGCTATTATCTGTCACTTTATTCCTAGTTATGTGTTCCTACAGTATCTACCTCGATTACCTCGTACCCCTCCCACATCAAAGCTTTTGTGGAGCGATGGGTAACGATGCTTCGTGGGTGACTGTTGTTGATGTGTGCAGAGGGTCCATGATTTGCGCCCGGGTGTGGGCGAGGGACGGTCTAAAGTTCTACTGTTACATTGGAAGGTACCCCTTCTGTGTTATCAGATATAAGTTATCGTTACTCATTGTGTATTTATTATTAAGTGTTTTACTTTTCTATGATTTCTATATTTTCTTTCTCTTTGCATTGTTGGGAAAGGACCCGTAAGCATTTCACTGTTAGTCCTACACCCGTGACAAATAACATTTGATGCGATTGATCTAATCTCATTCTGTGGTCCATACAGCTACTGTCCTGGGGTCTTCAATTAGATTGATTGATTGATTGATTGATTGATTTATAACGCCCCTCTTATTCTGTGGTCCATACAGCTACTGTTCTGGGGTCTTCAATTAGATTGATTGATTTATAACACCCCTCTCATTCTATGGTCCATACAGCTACTGTCCTAGGGTCTTCCAGTCAGCAGGTGGCAGCAGTGAGCCCCAAGTAGCAGCCAGTCACACCGGAGAACAGATACGCTGTCGAGAAAAAAACTGATTGAACCCTAACACACTATTAACAGTGGCTTGAGGCCTAAATGGAATCCTGTTTAGTGCACTAATTTTGATCAGGTCCCAAAAGGCTCTATCACAAATGTTTTACTTGCAATGATCTCATATCGGAGTAGATTGACAGAGTGACTTTACAAACACACACTTGGGTAGCGAGGACACACTCAAGACACACTCACATCAAACCATGCCTCCAAGACACAAATCTTGTTTTCAGTATAATTTGTTTCCCCAAAAGGAGGAGGAAAACCAAGACGAAATCAGCCAGTACAGTACAGTCCTTCTTAAGCATATGAGAAAGAGCCTGGTGTCCAGCACCATTCTCCGGCACCACCCTTCCAGCACCATTCTCCATCACCATCCTCCGCCACCATCCCTCCAGCACCATCCTCCAGTACCATCCCTCCAGTACCATCCCTCCAGCACCATCTTCCATCACCATTCTCCAGTACCATCTTCCAGCACCATCCTCCGGCACCATCCCTCCAGCACCATCCTCCAGTACCATCCCTCCAGCACCATCTTCCAGCACCATCCTCCGGCACCATCCCTCCAGCACCATCCTCCAGTACCATCCCTCCAGCACCATCTTCCATCACCATCCTCTGGCACCATCCCTCCAGCACCATCCTCCAGTACCATCCCTCCAGCACCATCTTCCATCACCATCCTCCGGCAACATCCCTCCAGCACCATCTTCCAGTACCATCCCTCCAGCACCATCTTCCATCACCATCCTCCGGCACCATCCCTCCAGCACCATCTTCCATCACCATCCTCCGGCACCATCCTCAGACAATTGCTTTTATTTTTTGTCAAATTCTAATTTCTGGAAAAGGCTTAAAAGAAAGGTTAAATTCAGGTCATGTGACATAATTAATCAAAACACAGGACCCAAGGCATGATAGATGGAAGAGGAGGGCGAGACATCCCACTCACTCTTTTTTTTCTGGTTCTGTTTTTTTTCTGGTTCATATTATGTATTGGTGCCTATGGGAGAGCACCCCAAAAATGGAGATCACAATGGAGTGATGAGTGGGACATCTTCATTTATCCACCATCTTTGATGATCGCTCAAACACTGGCACTCAGACTTGTTCTTTGTCTCCTTAATACTGGTATTTTCCAAGTTTGAAAAAAAGAACAGTATATCCAGAGATGAACTCTAGGTGGCGATGATGACCAGTAATTCCAGCCAGACAGCCCTCTGTACTGTATTGTACCAGCAGGAACAATAGAAGCTATAGAGGAGGAAAAACATATTTTTCTCATATGGTGTCTAGGATTATGACCAATATGGAGTAGATTTAACACCATGTATGTTTGTTTGGTCTACTAAGTTAAACACTGTGTCTTTGGGATGGATGGATGGATAAAGATTGATATAGAGAGAGAAAGAGATGGATAGAGAGAGATAAAGAGATGGATAGAGATAGATAAAGAGATGGATAGAGAGAGATAAAGAGATGGATAGAGAGAGATAAAGAGATGGATAGAGAGAGATAAAAAGATGAAGACATGATAGAGAGAGATAAAGAGATGAAGACATGATAGAGAGAGATGAAGAGATGAAGACATGGATAGAGAGAGATAAAGACATGGATAGAGAGAGATGAAGAGATAAAGAGATGGATAAAGATAGATACAGAGAGGTAAAGAGATGGATACAGAGAGATAAAGACATGGATAGAGAGAGATAAAGAGATGGATACATAGAGATAAATAAATACAGTAAGTAAATACAACCCATATTTATGCTTATTTATTTTATCTTGTGTCCTTTAGCCATTTGTACATTGTTAGAACACTGTATATATATATAATATGACATTTGTAATGTCTTTACTGTTTTGAAATTTCTGTATGTGTAATGTTTAATGCTAATTTTTGTTGTTTTTCACTTTATATATTCACTTTGTATGTTGTCTACCTCACTTGCTTTGGCAATGTTAACACATGTTTCCCATGCCAATAAAGCCCTTGAATTGAATTGAATTGAATTGATAAAGAGATAGATACAGAGAGATAAAGAGATAGATACATAGAGATAAAGACATGGATAGAGAGAGATAAAGAGAGATACAGAGAGACAAAGAGATGGATAAAGATAGATACAGAGAGATAAAGAGATGGATAGAGAGAGATAAAGAGATGGATACATAGAGATAAAGAGATAGATACAGAGAGACAAAGAGATGGATAAAGATAGATACAGAGAGATGGAGAACTATATAGATGTTGAATGTCCAAAATAAAATAAGTGATTTGTTATTAGAGAATATTTTAATATAACTTTAGACCGTCCCCTCACCCATACCCGGGCGCGAACCAGGGACCCTCTGCACACATTAACAACAGTCACCCTCGAAGCATCGTTACCCATCGCCATCGGAAGGCTACCCAAAACATTTAACACAAGTTAAACAATTAAAAGGCAATGCTACCAAATACTAATTAAGTGTATGTAAACTTCTGACCCACTGGGAATGTGATGAAAGAAAAACTAACTGAAGTAAATCATTCTCTCTACTATTATTCTGACATTTCACATTCTTAAAATAAAGTGGTGATCCTAACTGACCTAAGACAGGGACTTTTTGCTAGAATTAAATGTCAGGAATTGTGAAAAACGGAGTTTTGGCTAAGGTGTATGTAAACTTCTTACTTCAACTGTATATCAGCCCTCTGATTATCATGAAGAGCAAGACATGCCGCTCTGTTCTGGACCAGCTGCAGCTTAACTAGGTCTTTCTTAGCATCACTGGACCACATGACTGGACAATAATCAAGATAAGACTAAACTAGAGCCTGCAGGACTTGCTTTGTGGAGTGTGGTGTCAAAAAAAGCAGAGCAACTCTTTATTACAGATAAACATCTCCCCATCTTTACAGTCAGTGAGTGTATATGTTTTGATGACAGTTTGCAATCTAAGGTAACACTGAGTAATTTATTCTCCCCAACCTGTTCAACAGCCAAACAGTTCATTCCCAGATTCAGCTGAGGTCTAGAACTTAGGGAATGATTTGTACCAAATAAAACGCTCTTAGTTTTAGAGATGTTCAGGACCAGTTTATTACTGGCCACCCATTCCAAAACAGACTCAAACTCTTTGTTAAGGGTTTCAGTGACTTCATTAGCTGTGGTTGCTGATTGGTATATGGTTGAATCATCCATCAGCGTACATGGACACACACATGCTTTGTTCAATGCCAGTGGCAAGTCATTGGTAAAAATGGAAAAGAGTAGAGGGCCTAGAGAGCTGCCCTGTGGTACACCACACTTTACATGTTTAACAGAGAAGCTTCCATCAAAGAAAACCCTCTGAGTTCTATTAGATAGATACTGTAGCTCTGAATCCACGATATGGCAGAGGTTGAAAAGCCATAAAACATGTTTTTTTCAACAACAGGTTATGGTCAATAATATCAAAGGCTGCACTGAAATCGAACAGTACAGCTTCCACAACCTTCTAATTATCAATTTAATTAAACCAATCCACGTGTATCCACGTGCTAGTGGGCATTACAATCAGGGCCATGTGCAGCTGCGCTCTAAATGTGTAATTTCTTGGGTGATGCCAGCTGTGGGCAGGGTTGATGATATCTTGCCAGCTGTGGGCAGGATTGATGATGTCAAACCAAGAAAAGCTCTGACTTACTCTACATCCCTGAATCTTGCAAATCTCCGTTTTGGGTGATACTGACTTCATGACCAAAATTATCCTATTTACATTTTGTAGTCAATTTTGAAACAAAAAAACACAACATTTCTGACTCACCGATGCCACATTAACTGTTTTCAAAAGGAGAAATTGCTTTTTTGATTCGGTTGCTCTTTAATGTATTATGTGTGTGTGCGTGTATGTTGGTTCAACTGTCTCAGACACTTGTTTCTTAATGTATTCTGTCTGAGAGGTAGAGAGAGACACTTGTTTGGGTTTTGGGTCTTGTAAAATTAATGACCTCTCCCTCTTCTCATCCCTCCCTCCCTCCCTCTCTAGATCAAGGGATGACTGTCTCTGGGACAGAGGTTGTTGGAGCTGGAGGTAACTGCCTCTGGGACAGAGGTTGTTAGGGCTGGAGATGACTCAATGGGACAGAGGTTGTTGGGGCTGGAGGTGACTGTCTCTGGGACAGAGGTTGTTGGGGCTCGAGGTGATTGTCTCTAGGATGGAGATGGTTGTTGGGGCTGGAGGTAAGGGTCTCTGGGACAGAGGTTGTTGGGGCTGGAGGTGACTCAATGGGACAGATGTTGTTGGGGTTGGAGGTAACGGTCTCTGGGACAGAGGTTGGTGGGGATGGAGGTGACTCAATGGGACAGATGTTGTTGGGGTTGGAGGTAACGGTCTCTGGGACAGAGGTTGGTGGGGATGGAGGTGACTCAATGGGACAGATGTTGTTGGGGCTGGAGGTGATTCAATGGGACAGAGGTTGTTGGGGCTGGAGGTAACAGTCTCTGGGACAGAGGTTGTTGGGGCTGGAGGTGACTCAATGGGACAGATGTTGTTGGAGCTGGAGGTAACGGTCTCTGGGACAGAGGTTGTTGGGGCTGGAGGTAACGGTCTCTGGGACAGAGGTTGTTGGGGCTCGAGGTAACGGTCTCTGGGACAGAGGTTGTTGGGGCTGGAGGGAACAGTCTCTGGGACAGATGTTGTTGGGGCTGGAGGTAACGGTCTCTGGGACAGAGGGTGTTGGGGCTGGAGGGAACAGTCTCTGGGACAGATGTTGTTGGGGCTGGAGGTAACGGTCTCTGGGACAGATGTTGTTGGGGCTGAAGGTCTCTCTGGGACAGATGTTGTTGGGGCTGGAGGTGACTGTCTCTGGGACAGATGTTGTTGGGGCTGGAGGTGGCTGTCTCTAGGACAGATGTTGTTGGGGCTAGAGGTAATGGTCTTTGGGAGAGAGTTTGTGGTTGGGACTGGAGGTGACTGGGCTGCAGAGTAAAAGTAAAAGCGT
Source organism: Oncorhynchus tshawytscha (assembly GCF_018296145.1). Lineage (NCBI taxonomy): Eukaryota > Metazoa > Chordata > Actinopteri > Salmoniformes > Salmonidae > Oncorhynchus > Oncorhynchus tshawytscha. The sequence goes on from NC_056461.1 coordinate 45,901,669, forward strand.
TGCCACGACGCAACGGGGGGGACAGTGGGGTCACTCTCATACACACACCACACCACACCAACATCCACACCACACTGACATCCACAACACACTAACATCCACACCACACCACACTAACATCCACAACAACATCCACACCACACTAACATCCACACTAACATCCACACCACACCACACTAACATCCACACCACACCAACATCCACACTAACATCCACACCACACTAACATCCACACCAACATCCAGACCACACAAACATCCACACCAACATCTAGACCACACTAACATCCGCACCACACCAACATCCACACTAACATCCACACCAACATCCACACCACACTAACATCCACACCAACATCCACACCACGCTAACATCCACACCACACCAACATCCACACCACACTAACATCCACACCACACCAACATCCACACCACACCAACATCCACACCAACATCCACACCACACTAACATCCACAATAACATCCACACCATACCAACATCCACACCACACTAATATCCACACCACACCAACATCCACACCGCACTAACATCCACACCACACTAACATCCACACCACACTAACATCCACACCAAACTAACATCCACACCAACATCAACACCACACTAACATCCACACTAACATCCACACCAACATCCAGACCACACTAACATCCAAACCAACATCCACACCACACTAACATCCACACCAACATCCAGACCACACTAACATCCACACCAACATCCACACCACACTAACATCCACACTACACTAACATCCACACCACACCACACCAACATCCACACCACACCAACATCCACATCACACCAACATCCACACCACACTAACATCCACACCACACTAAGATCCACACCACACTAACATCCACACCAACATCCACACCACACCAACATCCACATCACACCAACATCCACACCACACTAACATCCACACCACACCACACTAACATCCACACTAACATCCACACTAACATCCACACCAACATCCACACTAACATCCACACCAACATCCAGACCACACTAACATCCACACCACACCAACATCCACACCACACTAACATCCAAACCACACCAACATCCACACCACACCACACCATACCAACATGCACACTAACATCCACACCAACATCCAGACCACACTAACATCCACACCAACATCCACACCACACCACACCAACATCCACACCACACTAACATCCACACCACACTAACATCCACACCACACTAAGATCCACAACAATATCCACACCACACCAACATCCACACCACACCAACATCCACACCACACCAACATCCACACCACACCAACATCCACACCAACATCCACACCACACTAAGATCCACACCACACTAAGATCCACACCACACTAACATCCACACCACACTAACATCCATACCACACTAACATCCACACCACACTAAGATCCACACCACACTAACATCCATACCACACCAACATCCACACCACACCAACATCCATACCAACATCCACACCACACCAACATCCACACCAACATCCACACCACACCAACATCCACACCAACATCCACACCACACCAACATCCACACCACACCAACATCCACACCACACCACACTAACATCCACACCACACTAACATCCACACTAACATCCACACCAACATCCAGACCACACTAACATCCACACCAACATCCACACCACACTAACATCCACACCACGCTAACATCCACACCACACCATACCAACACCCACACCACACCAACATCCACATCACACCAACATCCACACCACACTAACATCCACACCACACTAAGATCCACACCACACGAACATCCACATCACACCAACATCCACACCACACTAACATCCACATCACACCAACATCCACACCACACTAACATCCACACCACGCTAACATCCACACCACACCACACCAACACCCACACCACACCAACATCCACATCACACTAACATCCACACCACACTAAGATCCACACCACACTAACATCCACACCACACCAACATCCACATCACACCAACATCCACACCACACTAACATCCACACCACACTAACATCCGCACCACACCACACTAACATCCACACTAACATCCACACTAACATCCACACCAACATCCAGACCACACTAACATCCACACCAACATCCAGATCACACTAACATCCACACCACACCAACATCCACACCCTACTAACATCCACACCACACCAACATCCACACCATACCAACATGCACACTAACATCCACACCAACATCCAGACCGCACTAACATCCACACCACACCAACATCCACACCACACTAACATCCACACCACACTAACATCCACACAACACCAACATCCACACCACACCAACATCCACACCAACATCCACACCACACCACACTAACATCCACACCACACCAACATCCACACCACACCAACATCCACACCACACCACACTAACATCCACATCACACCAACATCCACACCACACTAACATCCACACCACACTAACATCCGCACCACACCACACTAACATCCACACTAACATCCACACTAACATCCACACCAACATCCAGACCACACTAACATCCACACTAACATCCACACCAACATCCAGATCACACTAACATCCACACCACACCAACATCCACACCCTACTAACATCCACACCACACCAACATCCACACCATACCAACATGCACACTAACATCCACACCAACATCCAGACCGCACTAACATCCACACCACACCAACATCCACCACACTAACATCCACACCACACTAACATCCACACAACACCAACATCCACACCACACCAACATCCACACCACACCACACTAACATCCACACCACACCAACATCCACACCACACCAACATCCACACCACACCACACTAACATCCTCACCACACCAACATCCAGACCACACTAACATCCACACCACACCAACAAACACACCAACATCCACACCACACCAACATCTACACCACACTAACATCCACACAACACTAACATCCACACCACACCAACATCCACACCACACCAACAGCCACACCAACATACACACCACACCACACTAACATCCAAACCAACATCCACACCACACCACACTAACATCCACACCACACTAACATCTACACCACACCAACATCCAGACCACACTAACATCCACACCACACCAACATCCACACCACACTAACATCCACACCACACCAACATCCACACCACACCATACCAACATGCACACTAACATCCACACCAACATCCAGACCACACTAACATCCACACCACACCAACATCCACACCACACTAACATCCACACCACACTAACATCCACACCACACCACACTAACATCCACACCACACTAACATCCACACCACACTAACATCCACACCACACCAACACCCACACCACACCAACATCCACATCACACTAACATCCACACCACACTAAGATCCACACCACACTAACATCCACACCACACCAACATCCACATCACACCAACATCCACACCACACTAACATCCACACCACACTAACATCCGCACCACACCACACTAACATCCACACTAACATCCACACTAACATCCACACCAACATCCAGACCACACTAACATCCACACTAACATCCACACCAACATCCAGACCACACTAACATCCACACCACACCAACATCCACACCCTACTAACATCCACACCACACCAACATCCACACCATACCAACATCCACACTAACATCCACACCAACATCCAGACCGCACTAACATCCACACCACACCAACATCCACACCACACTAACATCCACACCACACTAACATCCACACCACACTAACATCCACACAACACCAACATCCACACCACACCAACATCCACACCAACATCCACACCACACCACACTAACATCCACACCACACCAACATCCACACCACACCAACATCCACACCACACCACACTAACATCCTCACCACACCAACATCCAGACCACACTAACATCCACACCACACCAACAAACACACCAACATCCACACCACACCAACATCTACACCACACTAACATCCACACAACACTAACATCCACACCACACCAACATCCACACCACACCAACAGCCACACCAACATACACACCACACCACACTAACATCCAAACCAACATCCACACCACACCACACTAACATCCACACCACACTAACATCTACACCACACCAACATCCAGACCACACTAACATCCACACCACACCAACATCCACACCACACTAACATCCACACCACACCAACATCCACACCACACCATACCAACATGCACACTAACATCCACACCAACATCCAGACCACACTAACATCCACACCACACCAACATCCACACCACACTAACATCCACACCACACTAACATCCACACCACACCACACTAACATCCACACCACACTAACATCCACACCACACCACACTAACATCCACACCACACCAACACCCACACCACACCAACATCCACATCACACTAACATCCACACCACACTAAGATCCACACCACACTAACATCCACACCACACCAACATCCACATCACACCAACATCCACACCACACTAACATCCACACCACACTAACATCCGCACCACACCACACTAACATCCACACTAACATCCACACTAACATCCACACCAACATCCAGACCACACTAACATCCACACTAACATCCACACCAACATCCAGACCACACTAACATCCACACCACACCAACATCCACACCCTACTAACATCCACACCACACCAACATCCACACCATACCAACATGCACACTAACATCCACACCAACATCCAGACCGCACTAACATCCACACCACACCAACATCCACACCACACTAACATCCACACCACACTAACATCCACACCACACTAACATCCACACAACACCAACATCCACACCACACCAACATCCACACCAACATCCACACCACACCACACTAACATCCACACCACACCAACATCCACACCACACCAACATCCACACCACACCACACTAACATCCTCACCACACCAACATCCAGACCACACTAACATCCACACCACACCAACAAACACACCAACATCCACACCACACCAACATCTACACCACACTAACATCCACACAACACTAACATCCACACCACACCAACATCCACACCACACCAACAGCCACACCAACATACACACCACACCACACTAACATCCAAACCAACATCCACACCACACCACACTAACATCCACACCACACTAACATCTACACCACACCAACATCCAGACCACACTAACATCCACACCACACCAACATCCACACCACACTAACATCCACACCACACCAACATCCACACCACACCATACCAACATGCACACTAACATCCACACCAACATCCAGACCACACTAACATCCACACCACACCAACATCCACACCACACTAACATCCACACCACACTAACATCCACACCACACCACACAACATCCACACCACACTAACATCCACACCACACCACACTAACATCCACACCACACCAACATCCACACCACACTAACATCCACACCACACTAACATCCACACCACACTAACATCCACACCACACCACACTAACATCCACACCACACTAACATCCACACCACACCACACTAACATCCACACCACACCAACACCCACACCACACCAACATCCACATCACACTAACATCCACACCACACTAAGATCCACACCACACTAACATCCACACCACACCAACATCCACATCACACCAACATCCACACCACACTAACATCCACACCACACTAACATCCGCACCACACCACACTAACATCCACACTAACATCCACACTAACATCCACACCAACATCCAGACCACCTAACATCCACACTAACATCCACACCAACATCCAGACCACACTAACATCCACACCACACCAACATCCACACCCTACTAACATCCACACCACACCAACATCCACACCATACCAACATGCACACTAACATCCACACCAACATCCAGACCGCACTAACATCCACACCACACCAACATCCACACCACACTAACATCCACACCACACTAACATCCACACCACACTAACATCCACACAACACCAACATCCACACCACACCAACATCCACACCAACATCCACACCACACCACACTAACATCCACACCACACCAACATCCACACCACACCAACATCCACACCACACCACACTAACATCCTCACCACACCAACATCCAGACCACACTAACATCCACACCACACCAACAAACACACCAACATCCACACCACACCAACATCTACACCACACTAACATCCACACAACACTAACATCCACACCACACCAACATCCACACCACACCAACAGCCACACCAACATACACACCACACCACACTAACATCCAAACCAACATCCACACCACACCACACTAACATCCACACCACACTAACATCTACACCACACCAACATCCAGACCACACTAACATCCACACCACACCAACATCCACACCACACTAACATCCACACCACACCAACATCCACACCACACCATACCAACATGCACACTAACATCCACACCAACATCCAGACCACACTAACATCCACACCACACCAACATCCACACCACACTAACATCCACACCACACTAACATCCACACCACACCACACTAACATCCACACCACACTAACATCCACACCACACCACACTAACATCCACACCACACCGACATCCACACCACACTAACATCCACACCACACTAACATCCACACCACACTAACATCCACACCACACCACACTAACATCCACACCACACCACACTAACATCCAAATCAAATCAAATCAGACCCCTATGGCACTCTATTCCCTATATATAGTGCACTACTTTAGACCAGAGCCCTATGGCACCCTATTCCCTATATAGTACACTACTTTAGACCAGAGCCCTATGCCACCCTATTCCCTATATAGTGCACTACTTTAGACCAGAGTCCTATGGCACCCTATTCCCTATATAGTGCACTACAATAGACCAGAACCCTATGGCACCCTATTCCCTATATAGTGCACTACTTAGGTTGTCATTTAGGGCTTTGCCATTTGTTCCCTGTTGCCTCCAGACTCTTTCCCTTTGTGGTTATTGGTGTTTTTGAAGTGAATTCCTGGTCTGTGGCGTTGGTGGTGAGACTGTTCTGTGTTCTGTGTTCTGTGTTCTGTGTTCTATTTTTCGTGTGAAAACAAAATGGATTTGTAACATACACATTCCTGTTTTGTTTATGAAGAGATCGTTCCATTCTTTCTGTTTTATGTTGGAATTATGTTCAACATTTTCAGGGCCCCCCCCCCCCAAAAAAAGCCTTTTCAATGAAGAATGTCCTTTATTTATTTTTTTAGTACTAGACTCAATCTGTGTCTTGGAAACCAGCCTCTAAAGTCAAAGGTCATTGAAGCATTTTCTGTCTGTTTTTCTGTTTTTTATTGTTCAAATTGATTTTTATATATTATATTATTTTAAATATATGTATCTTTTTTTTAAAGTATTTCTTTCTCTGTTTTTAAAGTTAACATTAAAACATTAAATCAATATTTTTTTTGTGTTATTATTTATTTAATATATATCTATTTTACCTTTATTTAACTAGGCAAGTCAGTTAAGAACAAATTCTTCTTTTCAATGACGGCCTAGGAACAGTGGGTTAACTGTCTTGTTCAGGAGCAGAACGACAGATTAAATCAATTAAATTAATCATGAATAAGTAGTTATATGCTGTTTTGGTTTGACATTTATTTTTAATTAAATATGTATTTAAAGTTGACATTAAAAAGTAGCTTTTCAGGGACTGAAACACGTGTGTAAGGCGGAGTCAGACGGCGAACAGGGTCTTCTAGAGTTGTTGACGTTTGTTTACCAACAGCACTCTAATGTGCCTAGCAACACTTCCTACCAGGAAACCTCTTTTACACCACAACCCTGACAACACCTCACCCCTCTATCATAACAACAACAGCCTAAACCCCTCACACCCCTCCCCCTCTTTCCTTTCGTCCTCACCCTCCCTCACACCTCCCCCCTCCATCCCCCTCTTTCCCTCCCCTACCATGAGGTTCCAGTGTGTCTGCTACCATAACAACAGCTAGATTCTAGAGGACGGCGAGGCGGTCCAACCAGAATGCTGCGTCCGCCCACATCCCGGGGCAGGTTGCTACAGCAACAAAGGAGCACGTGCTGCCTGTTGCCATCCATCTCCTCCGCGTTTCCACGGCGACAGGAGCCAGCCAGCTAGCTGGCGTTAGCGCTCTACACAAACTCAGAAGGGTAGGAGGGAGGAGTCTAGAAGAGTCTAACCCCCCCATCCTCCTCCTCCCTCGCCGAGCCTGACGCCTAATCCACCTAAAGAGAGCAGGGTGTTTTTCTCTTTCTTCAAACCATTCATCCCCCGCTCTCTCCATCTCTCCTCCCTCCCTCTCCTCTCTCTCTCTCTCTCTCTCTCTCTCTGTCTCTCTCTCTCTGTCTCTCTCCATCTCTCCTCCCTCTCCTCTCTCAAACTCTAATCCCTCTATCGTTGGGTTAAAACACAACAACAACCGCTATATGGCCGCGTGGTCTTTGTTCCCAGCGGGGATCTCATTTCCTCTCTGCTCCCCCAGTAGAGGCTGATCTGTCTGGGGTACAGACCGGCCGGGAGAGGGGTACAGGTGGAGGGAGCTGGAAGTTGGCCCGCCTGGACAGA
>NC_056461.1:45920387-45942887 GCF_018296145.1 Oncorhynchus tshawytscha
GCTTTGACCAACTGGCAAGTGTCTTCAATGACATTTTCAACCTCTCCCTGTCCGAGTCTGTAATACTTACATGTTTTAAGCAGATCACCATAGTCACTGTGCCCAAGAACACTAAGGTAACCTGCCTAAATGACTACCAACCAGTAGCACTCACGTCTGTAGCCATGAAGTGCTTTGAAAGGTTGATCATGGCTCACATCAACACCATTATCCCAGAAACCCTAGACCCACACCAATTTGCATACCGCCCCAACAGATCCACAGATGATGCAATCTCTATTGCACTCCACACTCCCCTTTCCCACCTGGACAAAAGGAACACCTATGTGAGAATGTTATTCATTGACTACAGCTCAGCGTTCAACATCATAGTGCCCTCAAAGCTCACCACTAAGCTAAGGACCCTGGGACTAAACACCTCGCTCTGCAACTGGATTCTGGACTTCCTGACGGGCCGCCTCCAGGTGGTAAGGGTAGGTAACAACACAACTTCCACGTTGATCCTCAACACTGGGGCCCCTCAGGGGTGCGTGCTCAGTCCCCTCCTGTACTCCCTGTTCACTCATGACTGCATGGCCAGGCATGACTCCAACACCATCATTAAGTTTGCCGATGACACAAGAGTGGTAGGTCTGATCACCGACAACAACGAGACAGAATATATTGAGGAGGTCAGAGACTTGGTCGTGTGGTGCCAGGACAACAACCTCTCCCTCAAGGTGATCAAGACAAAGGAGATGATTGTGGACTACAGGAAAAAGAGGACCAGGCACGCCCCCATTCTCATCGACGGGGCTGCAGTGGAGCATTTTGAGAGCTTCAAGTTCCTTGGTGTCACCAACAAACTAACATGGTCCAAGGACACCAAGACAGTCCTGAAGAGGGCACGACAAAACCTATTCCCCCTCAGGAGACTGAAAAGATTTGGCATGGGTCCTCAGATCCTCAAAAGGTTCCACATCTGCACCATCGAGAGCATCCTGACTGGTTGCATCACTGCCTGGTATGGCAACTGCTTGGCCTCCGACCGCAAGGCACTACAGAGGGTAGCGCGAACGGCCCAGTACATCACTGGGGCCAAGCTTCCTGCCATCCAGGACCTCTATACCAGGCGGTGTCGAGGGAAGGCTTTAAAACTTGTCAAAGACTCCAGCCACCATAGTCATAGACTGTTCTCTCTGCTACTGCACGGCAAGCGGTACCGGAGCGCCAAGTCTTCTTAACAGCTTCTACCCCCAAGCCAAAAGACTGATGAACACCTAATTAAATTAAACTACCCAGACTATTTGCATTGCCCCCCCCCCCTTTACACCACTGCTACTCTCTGTTGTTATCATCTATACATAGTGACTTTAATAACTCTACCTACATGTACATATTACCTCAACTAACCGGTTACACCGTACATTGACTCTTTACTGGTACCCCCTGTATATAGCCTCCACATTGTTATTTTACTGTTGCTCTTTAATTACTTGTTACTTTTAGTTCTTATTTTTATCCATATTTTTTTAAACTGCATTGTTGGTTAGGGGCTCGTAATTCAGCATTTCATGGTTAGGTTGTATTCGGCACATGTGACTAATGCAATTTGATTTGATTTGATTTGAATTATCTAGGGATATTAGATCCAATGTTGGTTGATACAGGCACTACGAGTTGGGCTCCCAAGTGGCACAGCGGTCTAAGGCACTGCATCTCAGGACTAGAGGCGTCACTACAGACACCCTGGTTTGATTCCGGGCTGTATCACAAGCCTGGCTGTGATTGGGAGTCCCACAGGGCAGAGCACAATTGGCCCAGCGTTGTTCAGGTTTGGCCGGTGTAGGCCATCATTGTAAATAACAATTTGTTCTTCACTGACTTGCCTAGTTAAATAAAGGTTACATTTAAAATACAATTTTAAGAAAAAAACTGTCTTCACCGGTGTTACAAATGAGACATCAAAATATTTCTGGAACGTTTCTCTCAAACACTTGTTGCTATCACAACAGCGGTTCAACACTTGACTGTCATTCAGAAAAATTCCTTCCTGGGATCAAATGATGATTTGTGAACTGTGAAAATATAATGGAGTAATTCAACAGCTGTTCACCAAATGTGCATTCCAACAAGTATTATGCATAATTATTCATGAGTATCGATTCAGGTTTGTAAAATATCAAGGTAAGGTGACTCTTTCGGGTTAGAAGCATTCGATTTTTAAAAATTGCAATTATTATTATTTTGTATTTGTGTGCCAATGAAAAACATTTTCACTGCTGGGAGATATCTTTACAAACAAACAGCTAGATCCACGGTTCTTACAGGGTTCAACTGATTAACACTTTATATAACTACAAACTTACATAAATACATAAATGTAAATCCATCAAGACACCAACCACAATAAACGGTTAAACTTTTTTAATTCAACTTGTGAATTTTATTGAATATATTGATTATAATAATAAAAAATTTAAATTATAATAATTATGATTCCCCTCTTTATATCTTAATGTAATGACATTAAAAGAAATTGGCAGATTATTATCAATGATTTATCAACAGCTGTAACAAGTTGTCCAGTGTAGGAAACGCTCACCGGTACCCTAGTTTCTGGAAAGACCCCATATACAGTAGACATGGATGTACACTTTCAGGCTTGTTGACAGGAGTTATTGTTCCAGCTGGCCTCTGGTGTGTATCACCCTTTCTCTCCGGTCCGTCGTTAAGCTAGAGGGGTCTGTGTCATAGTCTGTTTGTCTCGCTGGTGCTACAGAGGAGGGGAGGGGGGGATTTGGCTCTAACTGCCCACACTGCGTCCCAAATTGCACCCTACTTTTGACCGTGGCCCACAGAGCTCTGTCGAAAATGTAGTGCACTACATAGGGGATAGGGTGCTACTTTGGACTTATGCCCTGTCTCTGGTAAACAAAGGCCCTAATACACTTCACCCCCCCCCCCCTTCGCCCCAAAAAGGGAGCCTTTTTGTTGTGTGTGACGTGTCTGTCTCACAGAGCTTTAAGGACCCCTGTTCTTTGTCTGGTCAGAGGACGGTGTCACGGAGAACGGTTTACGGACGAGACCCGGGTACGGTAGTTGAGTGGATTAACAGTGTGTGTGTGTGTGTGTGTGTGTGTGTGAATTGTGTGGGTGCGTGATCGTGTGAGGCAGTACGAAGGGGTCATTCAGCTGTCGTGTTTGGTGTTCATGACTACTACCACAGCTGTCTTGTAGGAAATGGATACACCATGTGTAGAGTGTGTGTGTATGGTATGTGAGGGTGTGTGTGTGTAGGGATGGTTCGGGGGTCAGGACTGTTTCCCATCCTGCTGAGAGGGAGATCACATTCTTCTGTTGATGAAGAGACCCAGGTCTTTGTTTAGGATCAATAAATGGTTTGATGGTTTGCAATGAATACATTTGATTATCTGGTTTATATTGGCAAAGTATTTGAGTATCGTGAATACACACACACACACACACACACACACACACACACACACACACACACACACACACACACACACACACACACACACACGTCTATGGGCATGCCCCAGACAGGGCAGCAGGTGCAGTAAAAGGATCAGACAGAGACTTCATGGATTTTAGTATGAATATTGAAAAATATTTTATAAGCCATCGTAAAAATCTCGACACTCAAAAGCAAAAAAAGCTATTTATCACAAAAGAACCTTGAATCAAGTCCGTTCATTTCAACAACAGAATAAAAAAACATTTAAAAAAAAAAAAACACTTACAAAGACATTTTCATATTTTCAAAAAGTTCAAAAAGATTTTTAAATGTTCGTATTAAAATCGGTATTAAAACAGTCTTGCATGCAAGTGTTGACAGATATGAAACACATTCTATGTCAAAAGGGAGAAGCATTGTGTAAAGTGGAAGCGTTTGTTCGTCCCAATACAGTCTGGCGAATCACCGGTGTGACACTGGCAAATGTCACAGTCAATATGTACAAGAAGACAGTAGGTAGTTTAAAAAAAATCATAGAATACAGAACACTAGAATCCATCATCGGGAACCTTTAGAACCTCCGGAATCATACAGTATTATTAATTACACGGTAAACTGGCACTACAACACCCATTTTTTCCATTCATTCAGAAAGCACCTTGGTAATAGCGTTGTTTACGGCAGGCAGAACACACACATAGCAATATTGCACAAACTACAGTCAGTATCCCTTAAAGACGATATTAAATGTATCACTTTTACGTGCCGTGATAGTGGAAGGTCTACCCTCCTCTTCCTCCTCCTCCTGTTTCAGTCTGAGGCAGGGCAGGGTTACAACACTCAGCAACTCATTGTAATCCCTTTGACACTTTTATATAACTTGTCTGTCTCAACAGGTAGATCTGCTAACAGAGTCCCTAATGGTATCCTACACATTCTATAGTCCATAGGGCTCTGGTTAAAAGCAGTGTGCTATGTAGGGAATAGAATACCATTCGGGACGCAGCCTAAGGAATGGATGGTCTAATAGTTAAACTGTCATATAGAATGATGTATATTTCCACTGTCGTATAGAAGCTGATTGTATAACAGGTTGGCAGTTGGACTCAGAACACAACCCTATAGGGAGGTCAGAGCGGTATGGACGGTTATGTGACTGGCTAAGAAACAAACTAAAATCGCTAGGATTCTGCAGTGTTTGGTTCCAGTGGAACACAATTCACCGTGGAAACCGTAGAATTAGAACGCGTTCTAATTCTGCGGTAGAACCCACGGTTGATGGTCAGGTTCCGATGGAATGAAACCAAAGCGGAAATTCCACATAACTAATCGACTTATCTTAACCACAGATCACAGCATGTTTGGTTTTAATGAATGTGACAGCAGAAAGGTGAGACTGACAGGCAGCTGTTGGTATATTGCTTGACTCGAACTATGTGGCTTAACGTACACAACCACAGTCATATCAAGCTGAAGGAACGTCCTGGAACAATGACACATCAGTCTTCCAGGGAAATCAGCCCCTGACATCGTTGTAGGTTTGGTTTACAATAGTTAGATAATACAGCCATTTCCACTGTATAAACCTCACCTTAATTTCCCTGAATGTGTGTGTGGGTGTGTGTGTGTGTGTGTGTCACTCAGCCCTCTCTCACAACACAATATGTAACAACGACAGGTAAAACTCTGACACTGTAGAGCTTTACTTCACATGTTCCAGTCACTGGAGTCACAGCTTGTCTTCACAAAGGCCTTTCACCAGCAGAAACAATCGTTGACAGTACAAACAGTCATTTTCATTTAATTTTCAAACCACCTTTAGTCTTCGGTGTTTTATTTTATAGTCTTTCACTCCAACAGACAGTGTCTCTGTGTATCTAGAGTCATAGTGTCGTCATGGTGACTGCCTCAGCAGAGGACAGTTCACAGGGTCAAAGTTCACAAAAGTTCCAAGGCCGCTCAGGAAGAACCACGCCCACTTCCTGCCCCAAAATAGGACGCAGGAAGTATGATAGAGATTAAAAAACTGTCTGAAACGACGACATCTTATCTCCTCGTTTTCATTGGGCACTAACTTTGGACCAGAGCCATAATCCTCCACATGGTCATTGATCATCGCCATTGTTCCGTTACCCAGAATGCTTCAGCAGAGGGTCTTGAGCGCCCCGGAGGCGCAGAGCAGCGTCTGCATGTGGTAAGGGGGCGGAGACACCAGATCCTCTTCCACCGCTTGCTCCGCCCTGAAACTGAACGGCTGGAAGGGAACCTTCTTCTTCAGGATCTGACCGATGCCCATAGAGGGAAACTTACTGCCGCGGTGATAGGGGCTGTCTGGCTCAACGCTGCCCCCAGAGGACGGAGGACTGAAGGCAGATGACGGGTTGAGGGGGGAGAAGGCTGATTTGGGCGGGGAGAAGGCTGAGCCTCCTGGGGGCTGCCGAAGGAGCTGGGGGGCTACAGCTGGTGTCTGACCCGCACCAGTCACCCGAGTTAGAGGAGGACTTTTTAGGCTGGGGGTTGACGATGAGGACGGGGGGGCTGGGGATGGTCGCCTTTTTTAAGTAGGAGGAGTCAGGGTGAAAGGCGGAGACATGTCGCGGAGGGGAGAAGGTCCCATTGGTCAGTTTGTACCAGGGAGTGGCCGAGGCAGGAACCACAACGTCGTCGATTGGCTCGGCTTTGGAGAGGGAGTCGTAGGAATGCATACCTATTGGAGAGGGAGCCGGGGGGGCAGGGATGTGGTCTGGGCTAGTATTGGCCACCTGGAGAGTTTCGAGGCGCCTGATTGGCTGTGGCGTGCGGGGGAAGAGGGGGTGGATCTCTAGGTATTCCATGGAGGACGAGGCGACGGTGCCGGACGGGGCGAGAGGAGAAGCACGGTGGAAGTTACCTGTCACCGCTCGCAGAAGACCTGAGAGAGAGAGAGAGAGACAGAGAGAAGGAGAGACAGAGAGAGCGACAGAGAGAGAGAGAGCGACAGAGAGAGAGACAGAGAGCGAGAGCGAGAGAGAGAGAGAGAGAGAATGAATATGTTAATGTCAGTCACTACATACCACATTATATAACAGTGTTACCCTCTGGGCCGACATGTATCTACCAGACCTGGGTTCAAATACTGGTGTATCTGGTATATATTCTCTGTGTATTTGGGTAGACCAAAACATTTTTTATTTATGTTACCTTTATTTAGCCAGGCAAGTCAGTTAAGAACAAATTCTTAATTTCAATGACGGCCTAGGAACAGTGGGTTAACTGCCTGTTCAGGGGCAGAACGACAGATTTGTACCTTGTCAGCTCGGGGGTTTGAACTTGCAACCTTTCGGTTACTAGACCAACGCTCTAACTACTAGGCTACGCTGCCTCTACACTCTAACCACTAGGCTACCTGCCTCCTCTGCACTCTAACCACTAGGCTGCCTGCCTCCTCTACACTCTAACCACTAGGCTACCTGCCGCCTCTACACTCTAACCACTAGGCTACCTGCCTCCTCTACACTCTAACCACTAGGCTACCTGCCACCTCTACACTCTAACCACTAGGCTACCTGCCGCCTCTACACTCTAACCACTAGGCTACCTGCCTCCTCTACACTCTAACCACTAGGCTACCTGCCTCCTCTACACTCTAACCACTAGGCTACCTGCCTCCTCTACACTCTAACCACTAGGTTACCTGCCGCCTCTACACTCTAACCACTAGGTTACCTTCCGCCTCTACACTCTAACCACTAGGCTATGCTGCCTCCTCTACATTCTAACCACTAGGTTACCTGCCACCTCTACACTCTAACCACTAGGCTACCTGCTGCCTCTACACTCTAACCACTAGGCTACGCTGCCTCTACACTCTAACCACTAGGCTACCTGCTGCCTCTACACTCTAACCACTAGGCTACCTGCCTCCTCTACACTCTAACCTCTAGGCTACCTGCCGCCTCTACACTCTAACCACTAGGCTACCTGCCGCCTCTACACTCTAACCACTAGGCTACCCTGCCACCTCTACACTCTAACCACTAGGCTACCTGCCTCCTCTACACTCTAACCACTAGGCTACCTGCCTCCTCTACACTCTAACCACTAGGCTACCTGCCACCTCTACACTCTAACCACTAGGCTACCTGCCTCCTCTACACTCTAACCACTAGGCTACCTGCCACCTCTACACTCTAACCACTAGGCTTACCCTGCCGCCCCTACACTCTAACCACTAGGCTACCTGCCACCTCTACACTCTAACCACTAGGTTACCTGCCGCCCCTACACTCTAACCACTAGGCTACCTGCCACCTCTACACTCTAACCACTAGGCTACCCTGCCGCCCCTACACTCTAACCACTAGGCTACCTGCCACCTCTACACTCTAACCACTAGGCTACCTGCCTCCTCTACACTCTAACCACTAGGCTACCTGCCACCTCTACACTCTAACCACTAGGCTACCTGCCGCCTCCACACTCTAACCACTAGGCTACCTGCCTCTAACCACTAGGCTACCCTGCCACCTCTACACTCTAACCACTAGGCTACGCTGCCTCCTCTACACTCTAACCACTAGGCTACCTGCCGCCTCTACACTCTAACCACTAGGCTACGCTGCCTCCTCTACACTCTAACCACTAGGCTACCTGCCTCCTCTACACTCTAACCACTAGGTTACGCTGCCTCTACACTCTAACCACTAGGTTACCTGCTGCCTCTACACTCTAACCACTAGGCTACCTGCTGCCTCTACACTCTAACCACTAGGCTACGCTGCCTCTACACTCTAACCACTAGGCTACCTGCTGCCTCTACACTCTAACCACTAGGCTACCTGCCGCCTCTACACTCTAACCACTAGGCTACCTGCCGCCTCTACACTCTAACCACTAGGCTACCCTGCCACCTCTACACTCTAACCACTAGGCTACCTGCCTCCTCTACACTCTAACCACTAGGCTACCTGCCACCTCTACACTCTAACCACTAGGCTACCTGCCTCCTCTACACTCTAACCACTAGGCTACCTGCCACCTCTACACTCTAACCACTAGGCTACCTGCCTCCTCTACACTCTAAGCACTAGGCTACCTGCCACCTCTACACTCTAACCACTAGGCTACCCTGCCGCCCCTACACTCTAACCACTAGGCTACCTGCCACCTCTACACTCTAACCACTAGGTTACCTGCCGCCCCTACACTCTAACCACTAGGCTACCTGCCACCTCTACACTCTAACCACTAGGCTACCCTGCCACCTCTACACTCTAACCACTAGGCTACGCTGCCTCTACACTCTAACCACCAGGCTACGCTGCCTCTACACTCTAACCACTAGGCTACCTGCCACCTCTACACTCTAACCACTAGGCTACCTGCCACCTCTACACTCTAACCACTAGGCTACCTGCCGCCTCAACACTCTAACCACTAGGCTACCTGCCTCCTCTACACTCTAACCACTAGGCTACCCTGCCACCTCTACACTCTAACCACTAGGCTACCCTGCCTCCTCTACACTCTAACCACTAGGCTACCTGCCTCCTCTACACTCTAACCACTAGGCTACCTGCCGCCTCAACACTCTAACCACTAGGCTACCTGCCGCCTCTACACTCTAACCACTAGGCTACCTGCCGCCTCTACACTCTAACCACTAGGCTACCTGCCGCCTCTACACTCTAACCACTAGGCTACCTGCCGCCTCTACACTCTAACCACTAGGCTACCTGCCGCCTCTACACTCTAACCACTAGGCTACCTGCCACCTCTACACTCTAACCACTAGGCTACCTGCCGCCTCAACACTCTAACCACTAGGCTACCTGCCACCTCTACACTCTAACCACTAGGCTACCTGCCGCCTCTACACTCTAACCACTAGGCTACCTGCCGCCTCTACACTCTAACCACTAGGCTACCCTGCCACCTCTACACTCTAACCACTAGGCTACCTGCCTCCTCTACACTCTAACCACTAGGCTACCTGCCCCCTCTACACTCTAACCACTAGGCTACCTGCCTCCTCTACACTCTAACCACTAGGCTACCTGCCACCTCTACACTCTAACCACTAGGCTACCTGCCTCCTCTACACTCTAAGCACTAGGCTACCTGCCACCTCTACACTCTAACCACTAGGCTACCCTGCCGCCCCTACACTCTAACCACTAGGCTACCTGCCACCTCTACACTCTAACCACTAGGTTACCTGCCGCCCCTACACTCTAACCACTAGGCTACCTGCCACCTCTACACTCTAACCACTAGGCTACCCTGCCACCTCTACACTCTAACCACTAGGCTACGCTGCCTCTACACTCTAACCACCAGGCTACGCTGCCTCTACACTCTAACCACTAGGCTACCTGCCACCTCTACACTCTAACCACTAGGCTACCTGCCACCTCTACACTCTAACCACTAGGCTACCTGCCGCCTCAACACTCTAACCACTAGGCTACCTGCCTCCTCTACACTCTAACCACTAGGCTACCCTGCCACCTCTACACTCTAACCACTAGGCTACCTGCCGCCTCTACACTCTAACCACTAGGCTACCTGCCTCCTCTACACTCTAAGCACTAGGCTACCTGCCACCTCTACACTCTAACCACTAGGCTACCTGCCTCCCCAGTACTTTAAATGTAGTATTTTAATGGTTATTTGTATTTAAGAGGATGATCAAATACTTATTTCAAATGTGTCTGTGTGTGTGTGTGTGTGTGTGTGTGTGTCTGTGTGTGTGTGTGTGTGTGTCTGTGTGTGTCTGTGTGTGTCTGTGTGTGTCTGTGTGTGTGTATTTGTGTGTGTGTATTTGTGTGTGTGTATTTGTGTGTGTGTGGTAGATGTCTTTAGGGTGAGTGTGTGTGTGGTAGATGTCTTTATGGTCAGTGTGTGTGTGGTAGATGTCTTTATGGTCAGTGTGTGTGTGGTAGATGTCTTTAGGGTGAGTGTGTGTGTGGTAGATGTCTTTATGGTCAGTGTGTGTGTGGTAGATGTCTTTAGGGTGAGTGTGTGTGTGGTAGATGTCTTTATGGTCAGTGTGTGTGTGGTAGATGTCTTTAGGGTGAGTGTGTGTGTGGTAGATGTCTTTATGGTCAGTGTGTGTGTGTAGTAAGATGGCTTTAGGGTGAGTGTGTGTGTGGTAGATGTCTTTATGGTCAGTGTGTGTGTGGTAGATGTCTTTAGGGTGAGTGTGTGTGTGGTAGATGTCTTTATGGTCAGTGTGTGTGTGTAGTAAGATGGCTTTAGGGTGAGTGTGTGTGTGGTAGATGTCTTTATGGTCAGTGTGTGTGTGGTAGATGTCTTTATGGTCAGTGTGTGTGTGGTAGATGTCTTTATGGTCAGTGTGTGTGTGTAGTAAGATGTCTTTAGGGTGAGTGTGTGTGTGGTAGATGTCTTTATGGTCAGTGTGTGTGTGTAGTAAGATGGCTTTAGGGTGAGTGTGTGTGTGGTAGATGTCATTAGGGTGAGTGTGTGTGTGGTAGATGTCTTTATGGTCAGTGTGTGTGTGGTAGATGTCTTTAGGGTGAGTGTGTGTGTGGTAGATGTCTTTATGGTCAGTGTGTGTGTGGTAGATGTCTTTAGGGTGAGTGTGTGTGTGGTAGATGTCTTTATGGTCAGTGTGTGTGTGGTAGATGTCTTTATGGTAAGTGTGTGTGGTAGATGTCTTTAGGGTGAGTGTGTGTGTGGTAGATGTCTTTATGGTCAGTGTGTGTGTGGTAGATGTCTTTAGGGTGAGTGTGTGTGTGGTAGATGTCTTTATGGTCAGTGTGTGTGTGTAGTAAGATGGCTTTAGGGTGAGTGTGTGTGTGGTAGATGTCTTTAGACAAAATATAAATACACGGATTGAGTTTGAGGAGCTCCTTTATGACTGAACGCAGACAACCTGTAAGCAGGAGGAGAGAGATGGAGGGGAAAGAAGGAGAAAAGGAGGGACAGAGAAAGGGATGGAGAGAAAGAGGGAGAAGGATGAGAGCGAGAGGGAGAGAGAGAGGTTCGCAGAGAGCAGGAGAAGGGGGGTGGAACAATATATTTCTCAGGAGGGAGAAAGGGAGAGATACACAGCATGGCATATTAGTCTATTCGGGCTATGTCAGCCACACCTGTTGCTGACAGGTGTATAAAATCGAGCACACCGCCATGCAATCTCCATAGACAAACGTTGGCAATAGAATGGCCTGTACTGAAGAGCTCAGTGACAACGTGGCACCGTTAGAAAGGATGTCACCTTTCCCACAAGTCAGTTCTTCAAAATTTAGTCAAAGCCTAAGATCACCCAATGCCAAGCGGTCGGCTGGAGTGGTGTGAAGCTCGCCGCCATTGGACTCAATGAAAACGTGTTCTCTGGAGTGATGAATCCGACAGACGAATCTGGGTTTGGCGAATGCCAGGAGAACGCTACAGTACGTGCCCGAATGCATAGTGCTAACTGTGGAGGAATAATGGTCTGGGGTTGTTTTTCATGGTTCAGGCTAGGCCCCTTAGTGAAAGCCTTCCCAGAAGAGTGGAGGCTGTTATAGCAGCAATGTTCCATCATCTAGTGGAAAGCCTTCCCAGAAGAGTGGAGGCTGTTATAGCAGCAATGTTCCATCATCTAGTGGAAAACCTTCCCAGAAGAGTGGAGGCTGTTATAGCAGCAATGTTCCAACATCTAGTGGAAAACCTTCCCAGAAGAGTGGAGGCTGTTATAGCAGCAATGTTCCAACATCTAGTGGAAAGCCTTCCCAGAAGAGTGGAGGCTGTTATAGCAGCAATGTTCCAACATATAGTGGAAAGCCTTCCCAGAAGAGTGGAGGCTGTTATAGCAGCAATGTTCCAACATCTAGTGGAAAGCCTTCCCAGAAGAGTGGAGGCTGTTATAGCAGCAATGTTCCAACATCTAGTGGAAAACCTTCCCAGAAGAGTGGAGGCTGTTATAGCAGCAATGTTCCAACATCTAGTGGAAAGCCTTCCCAGAAGAGTGGAGGCTGTTATAGCAGCAATGTTCCAACATATAGTGGAAAGCCTTCCCAGAAGAGTGGAGGCTGTTATAGCAGCAATGTTCCAACATCTAGTGGAAAGCCTTCCCAGAAGAGTGGAGGCTGTTATAGCAGCAATGTTCCAACATCTAGTGGAAAACCTTCCCAGAAGAGTGGAGGCTGTTATAGCAGCAACGGAGGGACCAACTCCATATTAAATACCCATGATTGTGGAATGAGATGTCGGAGGAGCAGGTCACCTTCCTCTGTTAATTGGGTCAACAGAGTACAGACGAACATATGAACTCGCCAACAGCCCATTTCAAGGTATGCTGGCTGTGTTGTATGTATGTGTGTGTGTGTGTATGTGTGTGTGTGTGTGTGTGTATGTGTGTGTGTGTGTGTGTGTGTGTGTATGTGTGTGTGTGTGTGTGTATGTGTGTGTGTGTGTGTGTGTGTGTGTATGTGTGTGTGTGTGTGTGTATGTGTGTATGTGTGTGTGTGTATGTGTGTATGTGTGTGTGTGTGTGTGTGTGTGTGTGTGTATGTGTGTATGTGTGTGTGTGTGTGTGTGTGTGTGTGTGTGTGTGTGTGTGTGTGTGTGTGTGTGTGTGTGTGTGTGTGTGTGTATGTGTGTGTGTGTGTATGTGTGTGTGTGTGTGTGTATGTGTGTATGTGTGTGTGTGTATGTGTGTATGTGTGTGTGTGTGTGTGTGTGTGTGTGTATGTGTGTGTGTGTGTGTGTGTGTATGTGTGTATGTGTGTGTGTGTATGTGTGTGTGTGTGTGTGTATGTGTGTATGTGTGTATGTGTGTATGTGTGTATGTGTGTGTGTGTGTGTGTGTGTGTGTGTGTGTATGTGTGTGTGTGTGTGTGTGTGTGTGTGTGTGTGTGTGTGTGTGTGTGTGTGTGTGTGTGTGTGTGTGTGTGTGTGTGTGTGTGTGTGTGTGTGTGTGTGTGTGTGTGTGTGTGTGTGTGTGTGTGTGTGTGTGTGTGTGTGTGTGTGTGTGTGTGTGTGTGTGTGTGTGTGTGTGTGTGGTCTCACCTGTTTTATGGGGATGAAGGGATGGGAGGGATGGAGGGGTAGAGGAGTGGAGGTATGGAGGGATGACATCTAGTGTTGGGTTGTATCCAGATTTCCATATCTTCATATCGTGCCCGTGTCATCCCAGGTTTTATGGTATTACCGACAGTGCACACAAGGGCCGCTATTTCTTTTCAAAGGAAGATAATTCCCATAAAACGTCACCAGAATGCAACAAAATACTAACCAATACTTTTAAAATGTGTTTCACCTTTAGTTAACTAGGCAAGTCAGTTATGAACAAATTCTTATTTACAATCACGGCCTACCCCCCGGCCAAACCCTAACCCGGACGACGCTGGGACAATTGTGTGCCTCCCTATCGTGACTCCCAATCACGGCCTACCCCCCCGCCAAATCCTAACCCGGACGACGCTGGGACAATTGTGTGCCTCCCTATCGTGACTCCCAATCACGGCCTACCCCCGGCCAAACCCTAACCCGGACGACGCTGGGACAATTGTGTGCCTCCCTATCGTGACTCCCAATCACGGCCTACCCCCCGGCCAAATCCTAACCCGGACGACGCTGGGACAATTGTGTGCCTCCCAATGGGGACTCCCAATCACGGCCTAGCCCGGCCAAACCCTAACCCGGACGACGCTGGGACAATTGTGTGCCTCCCTATGGCGACTCCCAATCTGGTTGTGATACAGCCTGGAATCAAGCCAGGGTCTGTAGTGACACTTCTAGTACTGAGATGCAGTTCCTCAGACCACTGGCCACTTGGGAGCCTGAGTGATACTAAGGAATTCTCATAGAGAATGCCAACTAAATGCTAACGAAAGCATTGCAAACATTTTGTACAGTTTCTGACCTAAACTGTACAAGTTAAAATGATACTCACAGTTTGCTGCACGTGCAAAACTAATATTAGCCAGCAAGGCTCTTGATCTAGGAGGGGATTCTCTACTGTTACCAAGCGAATTCTTGATTTTTAGAAGAAGTTAACCACTTAGCTAAATAGGCTAACTAGCAACTACATTAGCACACCAAACACACAACTACAGGGTATTTAGCACATTTTAGATAGTTAACTTAATAGTTATAAGACATATCTAGCTGGCCAACATTTAGTTGTTAATTAGATCACCTGACGCACGCTGCACTACAGTGAATGACTCTCGAGGCTACGGTCTATCGTCGTTGTGTGCTTATAAACAAACACCAAACACATTTTTATCTACTAACGTATTTCACAAGTTGACTACAGCTATTTACTTTTAAAAAAGTAGATACAAATATTCAAATGTTACATAAATAAAAATTTAAAAAAAAACTTATATAACAATCCCGTGGTTTTCCCCAAATATCCCAGTATACACCGTCTCCACTCCTCTACCCCTCCATCCCTCCCATCCCTTCATCCCCATAAAACAGGTGAGACCACACACACACACACACACACACACACACATACACACATATATACGGTATACCGCCCAAGCATAGTGACATCTGCCATTGTTGTTGAGAGTAATCAGCTCTCCAGATAACACAAAGGATTTCTGTTGAGAGGACAGACATGGAATAGAGTGGTGTGTGTGTGTGTGTGTGCTCTCACCATTCCTGTGCTTCTTCTCCTTGCTCGGGCCCTTGCTAACGGCCAGGTAGACGGGAGTCTGTTTAGGAGGGATGGTGACCTTCTCTACGTGTTTTCTCCACTGGGTTTGGAAGTACTCATTCTTCTCTGTCTTCTTCTCCTTCTCCTGGTACACCTTCTCCTGGAGGACAGAGATGTTATTACAACGTTATTCCCAGAGATATTCAAGTATTCTATTCTTCTCCTGGAGGACAGAGATGTTATTACAACGTTATTCCCAGAGATATTCAAGTATTCTATTCTTCTCCTGGAGGACAGAGATGTTATTACAACGTTATTCCCAGAGATATTCAAGTATTCTATTCTTCTCCTGGAGGACAGAGATGTTATTACAACGTTATTCCCAGAGATATTCAAGTATTCTATTCTTCTCCTGGAGGACAGAGACGTTACCACTATAATGAACTGTAGCGACCACTATAATGTACTGTAGCGACCACTATAATGTAGCTACCACTATAATGTACTGTAGCGACCACTATAATGTAGCTACCACTATAATGTACTGTAGCGACCACTATAATGTACTGTAGCGACCACTATAATGTAGCTACCACTATAATGTACTGTAGCGACCACTATAATGTACTGTAGCGACCACTATAATGTAGCTACCACTATAATGTACTGTAGCGACCACTATAATGTAGCTACCACTATAATGTACTGTAGCGACCACTATAATGTAGCTACCACTATAATGTACTGTAGCTACCACTATAATGTAGCTACCACTATAATGTAGCTACCACTATAATGTAGCTACCACTATAATGTAGCTACCACTATAACGAACTGTAGCGACCACTATAATGTACTGTAGCGACCACTATAATGTAGCTACCACTATAATGTACTGTAGCGACCACTATAATGTAGCTACCACTATAATGTACTGTAGCGACCACTATAATGTAGCTACCACTATAATGTACTGTAGCGACCACTATAATGTAGCGACCACTATAATGTACTGTAGCTACCACTATAATGTAGCTACCACTATAATGTAGCTACCACTATAATGTAATGTAATGTAGGGTGTCTATAATATCCTCTTCACCATGGTGGTGTAGTGTAGTGAAGGGTGTCTATAATATCCTGTACTCCATAAAGTGTAGTGTTTCCTAACCTAGCCTGTACTCCAGGTGTTGTTTACCCTAACCTAGCCTGTACTCCAGGTGCTGTTTACCCTAACCTAGCCTGTACTCCAGGTGTTGTTTACCCTAACCTAGCCTGTACTCCAGGTGTTGTTTACCCTAACCTAGCCTGTACTCCAGGTGCTGTTTACCCTAACCTAGCCTGTACTCCAAGTGTTGTTTACCCTAACCTAGCCTGTACTCCAGGTGTTGTTTACCCTAGCCTGTACTCCAGGTGTTGTTTACCCTAGCCTGTACTCCAGGTGTTGTTTACCCTAGCCTGTACTCCAGGTGTTGTTTACCCTAGCCTGTACTCCAGGTGTTGTTTACCCTAACCTACCCTGTACTCCAGGTGTTGTTTACCCTAACCTACCCTGTACTCCTTGGAGAGCCTCTTCATCTTGTTGTTGAGCAGGAAGTAGACAGCCAGGGTGTGACAGGCTCTGTTGGTGAGCACGGCACTCAGCACTTCGCTGTGTTTGTAGCCCATCCTCTCTGTCATATGCAGTAATACCATGTGGTTGATCTCCTCAATGTGGATCCTAGAGAGACAGAGAGAGACGTTAGCCATCAGACCTGTGTCTGCGTTGCCGTGTGTGTGTGTGTGTGTGTGTGTGTGTGTGTGTGTGTGTGTGTGTGTGTGTGTGGACCTGTTGAGGTAGGGTGCTCCAGTGTTAGCGTTAGCCAGTTGACCTGTGTGTGTACCTGTTGAGGTAGGGTGCTCCAGTGTTAGCGTTAGCCAGTTGTAGCCAGGAGTCGACCATGACCTGGTGGATGTTGGGTCTCTTAGCTGGATCTGGTTCTAACAGCTTCTTCAACAGACAGATGGCCGCTGTGGAGAGAGAGGATGGGAGAGGGAGAGAGAGAGAGAGAGAGAGAGAGAGAGAGAGAGAGAGAGAGGGATAGAGAGGAAACGAGAGAGAGATGGGGGAGAGGAGGGCAGAGGGGGAGAGAGGGAGAGAGAGACAGACAGAGAGGGAGAGAGAGAGAAAGAGAGAGAAAGGGGGGGAGGAGAGAGAGAATTGGTTAAAATATTTACTATGACGTAAAATACTAACTAATCCAGACAGAGTGTATCAGGGTGAATTAAATTTAAATTCCAATCAATTCAGAAAGTAAACCAAATTCAAAAATCCCATTCCAAATGTTCCTCATTGAAAAGCATTGGGGACAATTGGAATTACAGTGTAACTTGCCCAATTAACTAGGATTTTAAATGGAAGTGAACCCGGACAAACCCCAGTGTCTGTGTCAGTGTTCAGACTTCCATTCTCAGTGAGGTTAAATGACACATATGTCTGTCTGACCCTTGTGCTTTTCTGTTGCCTGTTGACTGGCAATTCATTGTTTCCTGTTAGTTCTAACTGTGTCTCAGCTGATGGATTCCTCACGGAAGTCCCTCTCAGACACAGGGCTATTTACAGAATAACAACTTTCTCTCTCTCTCTCTCTCTCCTTAGGAAACGAGGGAATAATGTCTGTCTGTCTGGTGTCTGGAATCTTAGGGCCTCCCCCCCCCCCTCCTCTCCTCTCCTCTCCTCTCCTCTCCTCTCCTCTCCTCTCCCCCCCCCCTCCCCTCCCTCCTCTCCCCTCTCCTCTCCTCTCCTCTCCTCTCCTCCTCCCCTCTCCTCCTCTCCTCTCCTCTCCTCCTCCTCTCCTCTCCTCCTCTCCCCTCCCTCTCCTCTCCCCTCCCCTCCTCTCCCTCCCCTCCCCTCCCCTCCTCCCCTCCCCTCCCCCTCCCCTCCTCTCCCTCCCCCCCCCCCTCCCTCCTCCCCCCTCTCCCCTCCCCTCTCTCCCCTCCTCTCCCCTCCTCTCCTCCCCCCTCCTCCCCCCCCTCCTCTCCCTCCCCTCCTCTCCCCTCCTCCCCTCTCCCTCCTCCCCTCCCTCCCCCCCCTCCCCTCCCCCTCCTCTCCTCTCCCCTCCTCTCCCTCCTCTCCTCTCCCTCCTCTCCTCTCCTCCCCTCTCCCCTCCCCTCTCCTCTCCCTCTCCTCCTCCCTCTCCTCTCCTCTCCCTCTCCCCTCCTCTCCTCTCCCTCTCCCCTCCTCTCCTCTCCCCTCCTCCCTCTCCCTCCTCTCCTCTCCCCTCCTCTCCCTCCTCTCCCTCCTCCCCCTCCCTCTCCTCTCCTCTCCTCTCCCTCTCCTCCCTCTCCTCTCCTCTCCCCTCTCCCTCCCTCCTCTCCTCCCTCCTCTCCTCTCCTCCCCCTCCTCTCCTCTCCCCTCCTCCTCCCCTCCTCCCTCTCCCTCCCCTCCTCTCCTCTCCCCTCCCTCTCCCTCCCCCTCCTCCTCCCTCCTCTCCCTCTCCCCTCCCCTCCTCTCCTCTCCTCTCCCCCTCCCTCCCTCTCCTCCTCCTCTCCCCTCCCCTCCCCTCCCTCCTCTCCTCTCCCTCCTCTCCTCCTCCTCCCTCTCCTCTCCTCTCCTCCCCCTCCCCTCCCCCCTCTCCCTCCTCCCCCCCTCCCCTCCTCTCCTCTCCCTCTCCTCTCCTCTCCTCCCTCCCCTCCCCCTCCCTCCCTCCCCTCCCTCCCTCTCCCCTCTCCCCTCCCCTCCCCTCCTCTCCTCTCCTCTCCTCTCCTCTCCTCTCCTCTCCTCTCCTCTCCCTCCTCCTCCCCTCTCCCTCTCCTCTCCTCTCCTCCTCTCCTCTCCTCTCCTCTCCTCTCCTCTCCTCCTCCCCTCCCCTCCTCTCCTCCTCTCCTCTCCTCTCCTCTCCTCCTCCCTTACATAAGAAGATGAATGAGAAGACAGCTCTGTGTCACGAGCTTGGATTAATAATTGCTTACATAACTCTGTCTCCTGACTCTGTCTAAACTCACACACTTTGCATCATCAAGAGGTGTGTGTGTGTGTGTGTTGACTGGAATCAGATGGGGTTGGTTGGTTTAGCAGCATCTCAAGTCTTCTCACAGACGTCAGTTCAACATCTAGTTTCGATTTACATTTGGTTGAGTTGTCAACTAACCGTGAATTCAACATGAAATCAACAACAAAAAGGTTCAAAAATAAATAATTTATTTAAAAAACGACGTATTGCAAATCCAATCAGCATTGATTAAACTTCATCACATACATTTTTGGGTGGGTGGGTGGGGTGGGGTGGGGGGGTGGGTTGAAATGACGTGGAAACAACGTTGATTCAACAATTTTTTTGCCCAGTGGGATTGTTGGAAGAGCTAGAGGAAGGAAACCAGTTGGGATGAAACGTTACAGTACCCTTTCACCCCCCTCCTCCAAACCTCTAATTAAAATTGACATAACAGCCAATCGTATAAGTTATGAGTGACAGCAGGAGCTACAGAGAACCGGTTGGTCCTGCCATTAAGTGGGGGTGCCAGATGCGCTTGGCTTGGCATTCCACTAGCACCTGAGGTAGATCTTCACACACACACACACACACACACACACACACACACACACACACACACACACACACACACACACGCTCCCACCTCTATTATAAAAGAGATGAATCAAGGCGTCAATGAATGTTGAGACACGCTACCATCCATGTCACTGTGTGAATCGACCTGACCTCAGAGGAATGAGCTGACAAATGTCAAGAGTAAAGTTAGCTATGGCTATGAGGGTTTAGAAAAACACTCCGTGATTGAATAAGGCGTTGTGATGAGGTCGTCAGAATAGGTCCAGTGCATCAGTACAAAGATGAGTTGTTAAAATGACAATGTGGGGATGGTTGAAGAAATCACCAGATAATATAACATGAACTACACACACGTAAAACTGGTCCTTGTTGTGGGGGGGGGTCACTGATAATACACGACATGTCGTTTCCATTCACCCGTCAATATGAGTACACTCTCTGGCCTGGCATGAATATATCAACCCCCCCCCCAACCCCACCCCCGTAGAGGAAGGAAGAGCAGCATAAGGAATCAGTCCGTCTGCATGAGAGAAACAGTGGAAGGAAACACTGTCATCAGTTTCACCTCAATTCCAGGCGCATTTATTTTTATTTTTTATCGATACGATCACTAGGACGTCAGGAACAGACTGGAATATTTACTGACGGAACAATTTAACACGCTAATATAATATTAAGATAAAATACCAAGGCTGTCTATAACTTAGAGGGGGGGTGCTGCTAGTTACAGGCTAATTCATCCGGCACAGCCAGAAGAGGACTGGCCACCCTCATAGCCTGGTTCCTCTCTAGGTTTCTAATCTCAACCCGGCACAGCCAGAAGAGGACTGGCCCCCCTCATAGCCTGGTTCCTCTCCAGGTTTCTAATCTCAACCCGGCACAGCCAGAAGAGGACTGGCCCCCTCATAGCCTGGTTCCTCTCCAGGTTTCTAATCTCAACCCGGCACAGCCAGAAGAGGACTGGCCCCCCTCATAGCCTGGTTCCTCTCCAGGTTTCTAATCTCAACCCGGCACAGCCAGAAGAGGACTGGCCCCCCTCATAGCCTGGTTCCTCTCCAGGTTTCTAATCTCAACCCGGCACAGCCAGAAGAGGACTGGCCCCCCCTCATAGCCTGGTTCCTCTCTAGGTTTCTAATCTCAACCCGGCACAGCCAGAAGAGGACTGGCCACCCCTCATAGCCTGGTTCCTCTCTAGGTTTCTTCCTAGGTTCCTGCCTTTCTAGGGAGTTTTTCCTAGCCACCGTGCTTCTACACCTGCATTGCTTGCTGTTTGGGGTTTTAGGCTGGGTTTCTGTACAGCACTTTGAGATATCAGCTGATGTAAGAAGGGCTTTATCAATAAATTTGATTTGATCTGAGAGAGAGAAGAGGAGGAAGCAGACTGTCTCTGTATCACCCTCTAGTTAACTCTATGTGACTATGGAACATGGCCTGATTGGATTTCATTACCTAACATGAATGTCTTGACTTTTAGACTCCTCTTCTAGTGTTACCTGTAGTATATCTACATAGGTCATCTTTCCCCATAACCCCTCAGGTACATATCGTATCTCAACACACCTTCACACAGGGTACATATCGTATCTCAACACACCTTCACACAGGGTACATATCGTATCTCAACACACCTTCACACAGGGTACACATCGTATCTCAACACAACTTCACACAGGGTACACATCGTATCTCAACACACCTTCACACAGGGTACATATCGTATCTCAACACACCTTCACACAGGGTACATATCGTATCTCAACACACCTTCACACAGGGTACATATCGTATCTCAACACACCTTCACACAGGGTACATATCGTATCTCAACACACCTTCACACAGGGTACACATCGTATCTCAACACAACTTCACACAGGGTACATATCGTATCTCAACACACCTTCACACAGGGTACACATCGTATCTCAACACACCTTCACACAGGGTACATGCAGTTCTCTACCCTCACAAACATTCGTGTGTGTGTGTGTGTGTGTGTGTGTGTGTGTGTCTGTGGTGATGGTGGTTGGATTCCGTTCAGGTGTTGTCTACACAGAATGTCCCCGAACATAGCTGTGTGTGTGTGTTTCTGTATGTTTGTGTATATACACGTGTGTGTGTGTGTGTACCTGTAGAGAGAGAGGGCGGTAGAGGGTTCATATCCTTGTCCACCATCTTCTGGTGCAGAGCCCTGAGACTGAAGGGCTCCACGGTGAAGGGAAGGCTGCCCGTCAGCATGGCATACATGTTC
Source organism: Oncorhynchus tshawytscha (assembly GCF_018296145.1). Taxonomy (NCBI): domain Eukaryota; kingdom Metazoa; phylum Chordata; class Actinopteri; order Salmoniformes; family Salmonidae; genus Oncorhynchus; species Oncorhynchus tshawytscha. The sequence continues at coordinate 45,942,245 of NC_056461.1, forward strand.
ACGCCTCTGCAAGGGACAACAGGCACAGGAACGTTACCCAGCCACTAATAAATGAGTTCTAGTGAACTGGTTGAGAAGTGATCCTGGCATACATGTTCACTCCTCTGCAAGGGACAACAGGCACAGGAACGTTACCCAGCCACTAATAAATGAGTTCTAGTGAACTGGTTGAGAAGTGATCCTGGCATACATGTTCACTCCTCTGCAAGGGACAACAGGCACAGGAACGTTACCCAGCCACTAATAAATGAGTTCTAGTGAACTGGTTGAGAAGTGATCCTGGCATACATGTTCACTCCTCTGCAAGGGACAACAGGGACGTTACACAATGTCTGCCAGACAATAATACCTTACTACAAATTATCATAGGCAACTTGTTGAGAAGTGATCTGGTAGTTTGTATAGAGGTCTTTACAGCAACATGTAGAAACATGTATGTTGTACATTGTTGTGTATGAAACATGTGTGTTGTACATTGTTGTGTATGAAACATGTATGTTGTACATTGTTGTGAATGAAACATGTATGTTGTACATTGTTGTGAATGAAACATGTGTGTTGTACATTGTTGTGTATGAAACATGTATGTTGTAAACTGCTGTCCCGCCCTGACCTTAGAGAGACGTTTTATTTCTCTATTTGG
>NC_056461.1:45952887-45980840 GCF_018296145.1 Oncorhynchus tshawytscha
GTCTCCATCCCACCACCTCCCAATGTCTCCATCCCACTACCTCCCACTCTCTCCATCCCTCTACCTCCCACTGTCTCCATCCCACCACCTCCCACTGTCTCCATCCCACCACCTCCCAATGTCTCCATCCCTCTACCTCCCACTGTCTCCATCCCTCTACCTCCCACTGTCTCCATCCCACCACCTCCCAATGTCTCCATCCCACTACCTCCCACTGTCTCCATCCCACTACCTCCCACTGTCTCCATCCCACCACCTCCCACTGTCTCCATCCCACCACCTCCCAATGTCTCCATCCCTCTACCTCCCACTGTCTCCATCCCACTACCTCCCACTCCCACTACCTCCCACTGTCTCCATCCCACCACCTCCCACTGTCTCCATCCCACCACCTCCCAATGTCTCCATCCCTCTACCTCCCACTGTCTCCATCCCACCACCTCCCAATGTCTCCATCCCACCACCTCCCACTGTCTCCATCCCACCACCTCCCACTGTCTCCATCCCACCACCTCCCACTGTCTCCATCCCACCACCTCCCAATGTCTCCATCCCACTACCTCCCACTCTCTCCATCCCTCTACCTCCCACTGTCTCCATCCCACCACCTCCCACTGTCTCCATCCCACCACCTCCCAATGTCTCCATCCCACTACCTCCCACTCTCTCCATCCCTCTACCTCCCACTGTCTCCATCCCACCACCTCCCACTGTCTCCATCCCACCACCTCCCAATGTCTCCATCCCACTACCTCCCACTCTCTCCATCCCACCACCTCCCACTCTCTCCATCCCACCACCTCCCACTGTCTCCATCCCACCACCTCCCACTCTCTCCATCCCACCACCTCCCACTGTCTCCATCCCACTACCTCCCACTGTTTCCATCCCACCACCTCCCACTGTCTCCATCCCACCACCTCCCACTGTCTCCATCCCACCACCTCCCACTGTCTCCATCCCACCACCTCCCACTGTCTCCATCCCACCACCTCCCAATGTCTCCATCCCACTACCTCCCACTCTCTCCATCCCTCTACCTCCCACTGTCTCCATCCCTCTACCTCCCACTGTCTCCATCCCACCACCTCCCACTGTCTCCATCCCACCACCTTCCACTGTCTCCATCCCACCACCTCCCAATGTCTCCATCCCACTACCTCCCAATGTCTCCATCCCTCTACCTCCCACTGTCTCCATCCCTCTACCTCCCACTGTCTCCATCCCACCACCTCCCACTGTCTCCATCCCACTACCTCCCACTGTCTCCATCCCACCACCTCCCAATGTCTCCATCCCACTACCTCCCACTGTCTCCATCCCACTACCTCCCTCTGTCTCCATCCCACTACCTCCCACTGTCTCCATCCCACTACGTCCCACTGTCTCCATCCCACTACCTCCCACTGTCTCCATCCCACTACGTCCCACTGTCTCCATCCCACTATGTCCCACTGTCTCCATCCCACTACGTCCCACTGTCTCCATCCCACTACGTCCCACTGTCTCCATCCCTCTACCTCCCAATGTCTCCATCCCTCTACCTCCCACCACCTCCCACTGTCTCCATCCCTCTACCTCCCAATGTCTCCATCCCTCTACCTCCCACTGTCTCCATCCCACTACCTCCCACTGTATCCATCCCACTACCTCCAATTGTCTCCATCCCTCTACCTCCCACTGTCTCCATCCCACTACCTCCCACTGTCTTTATCCCACTACCTCCCACTGTCTCTATCCCACTACCTCCCACTGTCTCCATCCCACTACCTCCCACTGTCTCTATCCCACTACCTCCCACTGTCTCCACCCCACTACCTCCCACTACCTCCATCCCACTACCTCCCACTGTCTCCATAACACTACCTCCCACTGTCTCCATAACACTACCTCCCACTACCTCCCACTGTCTCCATAACACTACCTCCCACTACCTCCCACTGTCTCCATAACACTACCTCCCACTGTCTCCATAACACTACCTCCCACTGTCTCCATCCCACGACCTTCCACTACCTCCCTCTGTCTCCATCCCACGACCTTCCACTACCTCCCTCTGTCTCCATCCCACTACCTCCATCCCACGACCTTCCACTACCTCCATCCCACTACCTTCCACTGTCTCCGTCCCACTACCTTCCACCACCTCCCACTACCTCTATCCCACTACCTTCCACTACCTCCCACTGTATCCATCCCACTACCTCCCAATGTTTCCATCCCACTACCTCCCAATGTCTCCATCCCTCTACCTCCCACTGTCTCCATCCCACTACCTCCAACTGTCTCCATCCCACTACCTCCAACTGTCTCCATCCCACTACCTCCAACTGTCTCCATCCCACTACCTCCAACTGTCTCCATCCCACTACCTCCCACTGTCTCCATCCCACTACCTCCCATTGTCTCCATCCCACTACCTCCCATTGTCTCCATCCCACTACCTCCCATTGTCTCCATCCCACTACCTCCCATTGTCTCCATCCCACTACCTCCCACTGTCTCCATCCCACTACCTCCCACTGTCTCTATCCCACTACCTCTCACTGTCTCTATCCCACTACCTCCCACTGTCTCTATCCCACTGTCTCCCACTGTCTCCCACTGTCTCCATCCCACTGTCTCCCACTGTCTCCATCCCACTGTCTCCATCCCACTGTCTCTATCCCAGAGACAGGGCGAGTTAGGAGGAGAGGAGGGGAGACAGGGCGAGTTAGGAGGAGAGGAGGGGAGACAGGGCGAGTTAGGAGGAGAGGAGGGGAGACAGGGCGAGTTAGGGGAGGGGAGACAGGGCGAGTTAGGAGGAGAGGAGGGGAGACAGGGTGAGGGTGAGTTAGGAGGAGAGACAGGGTGAGTTAGGAGGAGAGGAGGGGAGACAGGGCGAGTTAGGAGGGGAGACAGGGCGAGTTAGGAGGAGAGACAGGGCGAGTTAGGAGGGGAGACAGGGCGAGTTAGGGGGGGAGACAGGGTGAGTTAGGAGGAGAGGAGGGGAGACAGGGCGAGTTAGGAGGGGAGACAGGGCGAGTTAGGAGGGGAGACAGGGCGAGTTAGGAGGGGAGACAGGGTGAGTTAGGAGGAGAGGAGGGGAGACAGGGCGAGTTAGGAGGGGAGACAGGGCGAGTTAGGAGGGAAGACAGGGCGAGTTAGGAGGAGAGGAGGGGAGAGACAGGGCGAGTTAGGAGGAGGGAGGGGAGACAGGGCGAGGGGAGAGACAGGGTGAGTTAGGAGGAGAGGAGGGGAGACAGGGTGAGTTAGGAGGAGAGGGGGGAGACAGGGTGAGTTAGGAGGAGAGGGGGCTTCTCAGCCCAGGGGCCATCTGAACAACTGCTGTTTACCTTCTCCCAGACAGGCACAGGGGGAAGGGGCGGGGGTGGAGGAGGGGGGAATGAGGTCATACGAGGAAAGTGGGTTACATACATTCAAAAACAGATTCATCATACACAACATGTGTTATCTCCCTGACCTCCCCCTCTTCCTCTTTCCTTTGTAATAATATGATCCCCCACACATTTCTCTGCACCCCAGACACTGACCCCAAATACACCCCCCACCACCACCACCATATAAGGCCGTTGTTTCAAGTGATGCTTCCATCCTCTCCAGTCCTTTAGCCTTCCCATTCAGTATCAACCTCCTCTGCTCTGTCTCTCACGGCCGTGCCCGTCCTATCACAAAGCACCACTCCTTCCTTACTACTGCCGCTGATGTAATAACCCCCACCCCACCCCACCCCATAGTAGACGACCCAGAGAGCAGCGCTGCACCCCTCCTCTCTCCCCTCCTCTCTCCCCTCCCCTCTCCCCTCCTCTCTCCTGACTGTGATTGCCAAGTGTTTGCATCATCCATACAAAGGGAACAAGGGAAGGAGAAAAGAGAGGAGTGTTTTCTCTCTCTCTCTCTCTGTCTCTGTCTCTCTCTGTCTCTCTCTGTCTCTCTCTCTCTCTCTCTCTGTCTCTCTCTCTCTGTCTCTCTCTCTCTCTCTCTGTCTCTCTCTCTCTGTCTCTCTCTCTCTCTCTGTCTCTCTCTCTCTGTCTCTCTCTCTCTCTCTCTCTCTCTCTCTCTCTCTCTCTGTCTCTCTGTCTCTCTCTCTGTCTCTCTCTCTCTCTGTCTCTCTCTCTCTCTCTCTCTCTCTCTCTCTCTGTCTCTCTCTCTCTGTCTCTCTCTCTGAGTGAAGGGGTGTCTCTCTCTCTCTCTCTCTCTCTCTCTGTACAGGCGGGGGGGCGGGGGGTCTATTTCTTTAATATTCTAAATAGGAATTTCAGGTCACACAAACACATAGTGAGAAAAACACATACAGACACGCGCGCACACACACAGACACACACACACACAGACACACACACACAGTGAAAAACACATACAGACACGCGCGCACACACAGTGAGGAAAAGGGGTATGTGTTTTTGTAATATGCTAATGCTTTTGGCTGCACCACAGAGAGCCCAGAGAGACAAAGGCAACCAGTGGCCAATGGTAGCCCATATCACAGCCGTGCGTTGACGACGAAACACACACACACACACACACACACACACTTATCAAAGACATCATTTCATATGTAAGTACCCGCGCCACTTTCTCATGGGCTGGTCTATTTTCTACTTTCGGGCTGGTCTATTCATTAGGACAGTTTGTTTCAGAGGAGATCTCTCTAGAGAGCACAGGTCAACACAACACAGCTCAACACAGCACAGCTCAACACAGCACAGCTCAACACAACACAGAACACAGCACAGCACAGCACAGCTCAACACAGCACAGATCACAGCACAGCACAGCTCAACACAGCACAGCTCAACACAGCACAGATCAACACAGCACAGATCAACACAGCACAGCACAGCACAGCTCAACACAGCACAGCTCAACACAGCACAGCTCAACACAGCACAGCTCAACACAGCACAGCACAGCACAGACAGCTCAACACAGCACAGCTCAACACAGCACAGCTCAACACAGCACAGTTCAACACAGCACAGCTCAACACAGCACAGCACAGCACAGATCAACACAACACAGCTCAACACAGCACAGCTCAACACAGCACAGTACAGCACAGCGCAACACAGCTCAGCCACTACCCACCACATGGTACAGAACAGGCACTACAGTAAATATTGATAATATTCAAGCTGTGTTTTGGGCAGGAGAGTGTGTGTGTGTGTGTGTGTGTGTGTGTGTGTGTGTGTGTGTGTGTGTGTACACTCCCTCGGTGCTGATTAACATCCCTGCTATAGGAGACCATTCATAATGAATGTGTCCTTATTACAATAGGGTTGCATGTGTACATCATACCTCGTGTCATTATGAGTTGTGAAATAAGGTTTGTTACAGGTTTTGGTTTTTCCATTGATGTTTTGAGGTTACACATACAGCTCGTTGGCACGTAGGGCGCGCCGATTGGCGTCACCTCTTAAGTCAGTATGTGTTACACCTGTGCTTGTTGTCATCTCGTTAATGCCTTGAGAGATGTGGAGAGTCAACACCTTTAGTTGGCTCTCCCTATAAAGCAATCCTTTATATTATTTTGTTTTGCGATCCCTTTTAGGTTTTGCTTCCTGTCTTTAAGTTTGCTGTGGGAGTTATTTCTTTTCTTTGCCTCTTCTCGGGCAAATTTAGTGGGATGCTCATGATGGGTGTATTTTAGGTCCTAGTTGTTGTTGCCCAAGTCAATTTTCAAAACCACTCCTAAAACCTCACCTGTTTCGTTTTGATTGTTGGTCAGTGACTCTTTGTTGGTAGTTCCCTCTTCTGTTTCAGCGACATTTAATTTATTGTTGCTGGGGAACGTATCATTATCGACCCCGGCAAAACATGATGACTATGTACGTGACTACGTCATCTACCCGCTGCAGCGATTCGCCCTTCTATAGTACATTAAACGTGACAGAATATATCAATGACATCACGTTGGAATGTGAAGTGGCTACTTACATGTTTAAGTGTTTCATATGAGGCTATTGTAACCATGTTATAATTAGGTAATTAAGTAGTCTAATTTAAGCAGCTACTAAAGTTGTCAAAATGTCTAATAGATCTTATTGTAACTATAGCAAGATTGGACACTTACATTTTCAACATCCAAAATAATGATTTCCACATGCATGGCAAAATGGGACGATTTCTATCACTATTGTAACTTTAGAGAAACGAACCAAACAAAGTCCAACAAATGTATCCAAATGTATCCATCCATCAACAAAAACTTAACTTTAAGTTCCAGTACTGTCAACTAGCCTACCTTCTCTCCGGTCATGGCATGAAGTCCCTCTCGGACTTTAGCGAAGGAGCCCTCTCCAAGTTTCCTCCCGATCAAGTAGTTTCCCACACGCTTGGTATGGTAGAAGTTCCGCAGGATATCCACGGCAGGACTGCTTAGGGAAGCCGGGACAACGTTCTCGTTGTTGGGGGTAGAGGCGGGGGCTTTACCCCCGTGTAACCGGGGACTGTCAAACACCATGTCGAAGTCAGCGGCTGGCATAACCGCCTCTAACTGTCAAACTACAAACGGTTTGTTTAGTTTGAGCCGGTATGTTTTTGTTCCTCGCTCTCCTCTGTGCTCTAAACGGGGTCTGTCATGTATGTGAGGTGCATCTGAGGTAAAGTCTGCCTGTCCGGTGCCCAGTCACAAATAGTTGTAAATACTTAACGGAAATCCGAGCTAACCTGTTCAATCTCGAAGCGACGGCATGTTTGCGTGCACTCAGCAGTTTCTTGAGATTGTTCAGAGATGACGCGTCCAAACGTTTTTAATCACTTTATGTAACGGTCCCTTGTATAGAATATAAATCAAAAAATGGGCTTTTTGACCGAGGAAAAAATATAAATATTGCAAAACGTTGTTAAAAAAAAGACTAGAAATCGGTGTAAATATCCTTAAATCCTGCGAGAAACAAACGAAAGTGTTGTTCATTTAACTTCTCTCTCTGTCGCGCTCTCAAACTGTTCTATAATGAGCGCTCCTTTGCGTTGGGCGATTACCGAATAGACTGTTGAATGTGAAGCACGCTGTTTGGTTCGAAGCGACTTTCCCGGTTCAGTGGGTGGGCGTTAACTGTTTGTGTGAAAAAGCTCCCCGACTTGGTAACCGGGCTGAACTGTAATCCTATCAGAGGCGGCGGCGGGAGGAGACGTGAGATCCAGAGACCCAAACCCCGCCCTACGACCATGCTTCTTCTCCGTCTCTCCTCATCTCCAAATACAGCAGCTCTCTCTGCAAGCTCAAACAAAGCCAGGTCTAAACTCACCCGGAGACTGGCTACAGGGATGATATCATAATGCTTTCTCTCTGCCCTGATTGGAAGGTGACTCCTGGTAGTTAAAGAACACGGACTTTGATTAATGAGCCTATTGATTTTTCTTGCTGTTTGGAGAAAGATTGACCCCTTCTCCTTCACCCAAAGGGACTTGTCTTCAAAACAGATAGACAGAATAGCCTACACCATGAGGTTATTTTATTGGCCATTCATATTCTTAACTGATAGGATTTCAGTTCAGCCCGGGTACCTTATGTAGGCGCTATATGCAAATGTAGGGGCGTGTGTTGCATGTTCCTCTAGGAACAAAGAAATCTGTTGATTTATGAAGTGGTATGTTGCGTAAAAGGGTTGTGCCTCTCCAAACGAAGCGTTCTGATGCCACAATAACAAGTGGTCTCCGCGTGCCAATAACCAAATGAGCTACACACCCACGTGCTTATTTTCTTGATCTCAAGAAAACAACTGTCTGTGGGCTAAACTATACTCTCACACAATGATACTTGCTTTTTTAATTTTTTTAATTTTATTTTATTTATCAGTGCCTTATTTTCTTTGTCAACTCCATACATCTATTGCATCAGAGACACATCTTCAACATGAAAGCAATAACACACAGTTCATGGTAAAACGGGAAACTCTGTATTTACATGATCAGTTTTTGTCTTGTTTTTCTTCATCCACATGGATGAAACTGATTTAAATGAATGAATTAGAGACAATGAAAGTGAACAAAGCGCGGTGGCGCCGCGGCTTTGAAGGTCTCCCCGTTAAGAGAGGATGAGCTGCTTCTTGTCTATGACCAGACACACACAGTACAAACGCTCTGTTGAATTCATAAGAAACTGTTGCTTTTACAATTCAATCTCTTACATTTCGGTCCTGAACAGAACAGGAAGATATGAAGAGACGTATTTCTTGGTGCTAATAATAATAGTTTATATCTACCAAACATATATTTTGAGCGGTAGGTTTATGGAACAAATAAGACTTACAAATTTAAAAAGATATTTCTCAAATATGATTTTGTCATGTTTTTGCAAAACAAATACCAGCCAGTGGTTGTTTTTGTTGTTGTTGTCATTTATAGCCAAAGAAAACATAGGCTATTGAATTGTTCTGTCCGCTGCAAAGTGTGAGCTCAGCGCATTGCCTCCACCTTGCTTTGTCTACCGGACCATGCGGTCAAGACACAATGAAAAAATCAAGACATTGGAAAAATGGGAGCAGAAAAAACAAAAAAAACAGGAATGTGGCGTCATCTACTGGTAATATTAAGCATTACATTCTAAACCGCTCGTTCATGTAGGTTGGCGATAATGACGTTACGAATGAGCCAATCAGGTAGTCCATGTCAGCTGTATCGTGTGTTTATTTCTGGTGGCATAACCTCGGCTGATGAACGGATATCCTTAGGACATGGGACTGACTGACGGACCGACAAGCACAGGTGTGGAGGATGTTTGCCTTACTACAGATCGCCTCCTGGCTCTCAGGGAAGAGCTCCATGTAACTCCCGTTAAAACCATTTTATTAGCGGCATGGCTTTTGAAATCACTCCTGTGCCCTGCTTGCTGGGTTGTCACCTCTGACTGAATCCTCGTTGGCTGTGCCCTGCTTGCTGGGTTGTCACCTCTGACTGAATCCTCGTTGGCTGTGCCCTCCTTGCCACCTCTGACTGATTCCTCGTTGGCTGTGCCCTCCTTGCCACCTCTGACTGAATCCTCGTTGGCTGTGCCCTCCTTGCCACCTCTGACTGAATCCTCGTTGGCTGTGCCCTGCTTGCCACCTCTGACTGAATCCTCGTTGGCTGTGCCCTGCTTGCCACCTCTGACTGAATCCTCGTTGGCTGTGCCCTCCTTGCCACCTCTGACTGAATCCTCGTTGGCTGTGCCCTCCTTGCCACCTCTGACTGAAATCCTCGTTGGCTGTGCCCTGCTTGCCACCTCTGCCACCTCTGACTGAATCCTCGTTGGCTGTGCCCTCCTTGCCACCTCTGACTGAATCCTCGTTGGCTGTGCCCTGCTTGCCACCTCTGACTGAATCCTCGTTGGCTGTGCCCTCCTTGCCACCTCTGACTGAATCCTCGTTGGCTGTGCCCTCCTTGCCACCTCTGACTGAATCCTCGTTGACTGTGCCCTCCTTGCCACCTCTGACTGAATCCTCGTTGGCTGTGCCCTGCTTGCCACCTCTGACTGAATCCTCGTTGGCTGTGCCCTCCTTGCCACCTCTGACTGAATCCTCGTTGGCTGTGCCCTCCTTGCCACCTCTGACTGAATCCTCGTTGGCTGTGCCCTGCTTGCCACCTCTGACTGAATCCTCGTTGGCTGTGCCCTGCTTGCCACCTCTGACTGAATCCTCGTTGGCTGTGCCCTCCTTGCCACCTCTGACTGAATCCTCGTTGGCTGTGCCCTGCTTGCCACCTCTGACTGAATCCTCGTTGGCTGTGTCCTCCTTGCCACCTCTGACTGAATCCTCGTTGGCTGTGCCCTCCTTGCCACCTCTGACTGAATCCTCGTTGGCTGTGCCCTCCTTGCCACCTCTGACTGAATCCTCGTTGGCTGTGCCCTCCTTGCCACCTCTGACTGAATCCTCGTTGGCTGTGCCCTCCTTGCCACCTCTGACTGAATCCTCGTTGGCTGTGCCCTCCTTGCCACCTCTGACTGAATCCTCGTTGGCTGTGCCCTCCTTGCCACCTCTGACTGAATCCTCGTTGGCTGTGCCCTGCTTGCCACCTCTGACTGAATCCTCATTGGCTGTGCCCTGCTTGCCACCTCTGACTGAGAGTCATAAAGTAATGAACTGAGAGTCATGATGTATTGGAATAGTGAAATATTTCTTGTTGTTGTGGCTCTGTACTCCAACACTTTGGATTTGAAAGGATACAAAGTGCTGACTGTCATCTTTAATTTGAGGGTATGTTCATCCATATTACAGATATTTTTTATCTGTACCCCCCCCCCCAATTAAAGAAGAACCAAAAGTATTGGGAAAACTTCACTGATGTGTATTAAATGAAGTCAAAAGTGTAGTATTTGGTCCCATATTCCTAGCACTCAATGACTACATCAAGCTGGTGACTCTATAAACTGGTTGGATGCAATTTGCAGTTTGTTTTGGTTGTGTTTCAGATGATCTTGTTACCAATAGAAATAACTGGTAAATAATGTATTGTGTTATTTTGGAGTCAGATATTGTAAATAAGAATAGAATATCTTTGTAAACAACTTATAAGTTCATGTGGCTGCTACCATGGTAACGGATGGTCAAATCAAATCAAATCAAATAGACCTTACAGTGAAATGCTGAATACAACAGGTGTAGTAGACCTTACAGTGAAATGCTGAATACAACAGGTGTAGTAGACCTTACAGTGAAATGCTGAATACAACAGGTGTAGGTAGACCTCACAGTGAAATGCTGAATACAACAGGTGTAGTAGACCTTACAGTGAAATGCTGAATACAACAGGTGTAGTAGACATTACAGTGAAATGCTGAATACAACAGGTGTAGTAGACCTTACAGTGAAATGCCTAATACAACAGGTGTAGGTAGACCTTACAGTGAAATGCTGAATACTGTCAGGTCTACTACACCTGTTGTATTCAGCATTTCACTGTAAGGTCTAGGTGTAGTGGAGGGCTGTACTGGAGGGCTGTACTGGGTGGCTGTACTGGGGGCTGTACTGGAGGGCTGTACTGGGGGCTGTACTGAGGGCTGTACTGGAGGGTTGTACTGGGGGATGTACTGGGGGATGTACTGAGGGCTGTACTGGGGGGATGTACTGAGGGCTGGGACTACTAGGGGGGGATGTACTGAGGGCTGGGACTAGGGGGATGTACTGAGGGCTGTACTGAGGGCTGGGACTAGGGGGATGTACTGAGGGCTGTACTGGGGGATGTACTGAGGGCTGTACTGGGGGGATGTACTGAGGGCTGTACTGGGGGATGTACTGAGGGCTGTACTGGGGGGGGATGTACTGAGGGCTGTACTGGGGGATGTACTGAGGGCTGTACTGGGGGATGTACTGAGGGCTGGGACTAGGGGGATGTACTGAGGGCTGTACTGGGGGATGTACTGAGGGCTGGGACTAGGGGGATGTACTGAGGGCTGTACTGGGGGGATGTACTGAGGGCTGTACTGGGGGATGTACTGAGGGCTGGGACTAGGGGGATGTACTGAGGGCTGTACTGGGGGATGTACTGAGGGCTGTACTGGGGGGTGTACTGAGGGCTGTACTGGGGGATGTACTGAGGGCTGTACTGGGGGGATGTACTGAGGGCTGTACTGGGGGATGTACTGAGGGCTGTACTGAGGGCTGTACTGGGGGATGTACTGAGGGCTGTACTGGGGGATGTACTGAGGGCTGTACTGAGGGCTGTACTGGGGGATGTACTGAGGGCTGTACTGAGGGCTGTACTGGGGGGATGTACTGAGGGCTGGGACTAGGGGGACTAATATGAACATGTATGAACTCACTACTTACTGTCAGTCTGGATAAGAGCGTCTGCTAAATGACGTCAATGTAAAATATCTTCAGTAGGACTTCTAATTAAATAATTACACTTTTACTGTTAACAGACACATTCCGTTGGAGTTCAAGGTTCCATTCGTATTTCGTATGTGAATTAATTAGTACATAATTACAATGTCTGGGGGCGGAAGGTAGCCTAGTGGTTAGAGTGTAGAGGTGGCAGGTAGCCTAGTGGTTAGAGTGTAGAGGTGGCAGGTAGCCTAGTGGTTAGAGTGTAGAGGTGGCAGGGTAGCCTAGTGCTTAGAGTGTAGAGGCGGCAGGTAGCCTAGTGGTTAGAGTGTAGAGGAGGCAGGTAGCCGAGTGGTTAGAGTGTAGAGGAGGCAGGTAGCCTAGTGGTTAGAGTGTAGAGGTGGCAGGGTAGCCGAGTGGTTAGAGTGTAGAGGTGGCAGGTAGCCTAGTGGTTAGAGTGTAGAGGCGGCAGGTAGCCTAGTGGTTAGAGCGTTGGACTAATAACCGAAAATGTTGTAAGATCAAATCCCAGAACTGACAAGGTAAAAATCTATCATTCTGCCCCCTGAACAGGCAGTTAACCCACTGTTCCTAGGCCATCATTGAAAATAAGAATTTGTTCTTAACTGACTTGCCTGGTTAAATAAAATAATGAAACAATAAAGGTGTGTAAAGCTCTTAGAGACTTACCCAGAAAGACTCACAGCTGTAATCACTCTTAGAGACTTACCCAGAAAGACTCACAGCTGTAATCAAACGCCAAAGGTGTTTTTTTTACAAAGTATTAACTCAGGGGTATGAATAAATATTTAAATAAATGTATATAAGATATTTCTGTATATTTCATTTTCAGTAAATTTTCAAACATTTCTAAAAACATGTTTTCACTTTCTCATTATTGTGTGTAGATGAGTGTGTGTGTGTGTGTGTGTGGGGGGGGACGGGACAATTTGATCCATTTTGAATTCAGGCAGTAAAAACAAAATGTGGAATAAGTCAAGGGGTATGGGTACTTCTGAAGGCTCTGTAGATGTTATCCTGGGATTCTCCTGTGAAGTTACCAGTAGCATTGACGTCCCAGAGAGAAACTTTAATAGTGAAACCTCCCTCTGTCTGTGTCTGTGTGTCAATGTAACCATAACTGCACCCTCTACCAAGAGGTCTGGAACTCAATGGCACGAGAGGCAGGCCTAAGTAATGCACCCTGCCATGCAGCCTAACATCAGAGTCACTGGTTCAAGCCCTGCTCCTTAATTCACTACATGGCCGCCCTATTGAGACAGAACAGAGACCCGAGGCAGTCCAGTTTCCTGGGTGTGGAGATGTAGACAATTCCTAGCCGAGAGCTGCAGACACAACAGGTCATCAGGAAATAAGCAGGACATCTGACAATACTCAAACTAGGATGTCTGGAAAACCAAGGAATTTGGGGACATTATTTATAGAAAAATAATTGATAAGCATCAACAGTATGCATATATACATATATTTTGTATACTAATGTAGAAATAGTAGAAAGTAACGTTTTTAAAATAGTATATTTTCTTTCTACTTTATAAAAAGTATTGTTTTATAATGCTATCTTTATTGACGTTATCACAAAGAGAAGTCATTGTTGTGATGGACATTTTAATATGAAATATTCTCTAATGACAAATCGTTTATTTTATATTCAACATCTTTCGCCATCATAAATGAGGACCAAGGCATCTCTCTGCATCCATCTTTCGCCATCATAAATGAGGACCAAGGCATCTCTCTGCATCCATCTTTCGCCATCATAAATGAGGACCAAGGCATCTCTCTGCATCCATCTTTCTCCATCATAAATGAGGACCAAGGCATCTCTCTGCATCCATCTTTCTCCATCGCTTTCTCTCTCTGTATCAATCTTCATCCATCCATCCTTCCATCCTTCCATCCATCCCAAAGACACAGTGTTTAACTTAGTAGACCAAACAAACCTACATGGTGTTAAATCTACTCCATATTGGTCATAATCCTAGACACCATATGAGCAAAATATGTTTTTCCTCCTCTATAGCTTCTATTGTTCCTGCTGGTACAATACAGTACAGAGGGCTGTCTGGCTGGAATTACTGGTCATCATCGCCACCTAGAGTTCATCTCTGGATATACACCTGTTCTTTTTTTACTCAGGAAAAATACCAATGCATGTTTTTCAACAGAATTGGCGGAATGAATACACCCCTGATTACACAAACACAGTTCACTTTCATAGCAGCCACGTTGTATAATTCCTTCTTGCATCTACGCGCTCTCCTCCTCTCACATTTTCCCTTCGCTTGTGGACTTCAATGCACAACACATCAGCTGTGTGTGACCAGGAGAAAAACAACTTTCCAAGCCAAACCCTATCATAACCGCTACACACAGCCAACATCGTTGTCCTCATATTAGCTAAAGTAACATCATAGTCAACATAGCTAATAGAACTAACGTGTTAGTAAATCCGCTACAATCATGCAGTAACGTTACAGTGTACAGTCAGTAAGAAGTTTAGCACAATTAGTAAAACCAAAAGCTTACCTTGACTTGGAAGAGTTCCAGTGTTGTGTTGGATAGTCATAGCCAGCTAGCTAACATAGCATCCCTCTGTTATAACCAGCTAGCTAACATAGCATCCCTCTGTTATAGCCAGCTAGCTAACATAGCATACCTTTGTTATAGCCAGCTAGCAAACATAGCATCCCTCTGTTATAGCCAGCTAGCAAACATAGCATCCCTCTGTTATAACCAGCTACCTAACATAGCATCCCTCTGTTATAGCCAGCTAACTAACATAGCATCCCTTTGTTATAGCCAGCTAGCAAACATAGCATCCCTCTGTTATAGCCAGCTAGCTAACATAGCATCCCTCTGTTATAACCAGCTAGCAACATAGCATCCCTCTGTTTGAGCCAGGTGTTTGAGTAGGCTAAACTAGCTAGCTGCATTTTCTAGCTAAGGTCGAGAAAGTAAAATGACAAAACATAGCTCTCTCTAGCTTCTCCATTTTTGAAGAAATTAATTTGTTCAAATCCTTTCAACTAATGTCTTTCTCTGTGAGTCAACTACTTGCCGCATGTTATACACTGCAGTGCTAGCTAGCTGTAGCTTATGCTTTCAGCACTAGATTTATTCTCTGATCCTTTGATTGGGTGGACAACATGTCGGTTCATGCTGCAAGAGCTCTGATAGGTTAGAGGATGTCCCCCGGAAGTTGTCATAATTACTGTGGAAGGGGAAAAGAACCATGAGCCTCCTAGGTTTTGTATTGAAGTCAATGTACTCAGAGGAGGATGGAAGCTAGCTGTCCTCCGGCTACACCATGGTGCTACTCTACAGAGTGCTGTTGAGGCTACTTGTCACGTCCTGACCTTAGTTCCATTTTTATGTCTCTATTTTGGTCTGGTCAGGGCGTGAGTTGGGGTGGGCATTCTATGTTTTGTATTCTATGTGTTTGGCCTGGTATGGTTCCCAATCAGAGGCAGCTGTCTATCGTTGTCTCTGATTGAGAACCATACTTAGGTAGCCTGTTCCCACCTGGTGTTTTGTGGGTAGTTGCTTTCTGTTTTTGTGTTTTGCACCTGCCGGAGCTGTTTCGGTTGTTCTGTTTGTTACTTTGTATTTAGTGTTCAGTTCTATTTAATACATGACGAACACTTTGGTCCTCACATTCTTCCTCAGACGAACATCGTTACACTACTGTAGACCTTCATTGCAAAACAATGTGTTTTAATCAATTATTTGGTGACCTGAATTTATTTAGTATAGTTTTATCTACAAAGACAACTATTTAAATGTTTTACTATTTTTTATTTTTTTATGAAATTCACTGAGGATGGTCCTCCCTTTTCTCCTCTGAGGAGCCTCCACTGACACAACTTAGGAGCAGTCAGCAGTTCACACACCAAGTAGACCACTGGGAAGGCAGGCAGCACTTAAAGTAGATGGTCCTAGCTAGCAAAGAGACAGTACTAGACCACAACAGATAGAGACAGTACTAGACCACAACAGATAAAGACAATACTAGACCACAACAGATAAAGACAGTACTAGACCACAACAGATAAAGACAGTACTAGACGACAACAGATAAAGACAGTACTAGAAGACCTAGACAAACAGATAAAGACAGTACTAGACCACAACAGATAAAGACAGTACAGTACTAGACCACAACAGATAGAGACAAAAAGACAGTACAAGATCACAACAGATAAAGACAGTACTAGACCACAACAGATAAAGACAGTACTAGACCACAACAGATAGACAGAACTAGACCACAACATATAAAGACAGTACTAGACCACAACAGATAAAGACAGTACTAGACCACAACAGATAAAGACAGTACTAGACCACAACAGATAAAGACAGTACTAGACCACAACAGATAAAGACAGTACTAGACCACAACAGATAAAGACAGTACTAGACCACAACAGATAGAGACAAAAAGACAGTACTAGACCACAACAGATAAAGACAGTACTAGACCACAACAGATAAAGACAGTACTAGACCACAACAGATAAAGACAGTACTAGACCACAACAGATAAAGACAGAACTAGACCGCAACAGATAAAGACAGAACTAGACCACAACAGATAAAGACAGTACTAGACCACAACAGATAAAGACAGTACTAGACCACAACAGATAAAGACAGTACTAGACCACAACAGATAAAGACAGTACTAGACCACAACAGATAAAGACAGTACTAGACCACAACAGATAAAGACAGAACTAGACCACAACAGATAAAGACAGAACTAGACCACAACAGATAAAGACAGTACTAGACCACAACAAATAAAGACAAAAATACAGTACTAGACCACAACAGATAAAGACAGTACTAGACCACAACAGATAAAGACAAAAAGTTATACTTATAACTCCTGGAGATATCAGGAATCCTCCAGATATAGAATGAAGCACCACACACACACACACACGCTGCTGCTCGTACTCTGCCTAGTCACTTTACCCTTCCCCACATGTACATACTGTATTCCCTCAGTTACTTCGTCTCCACATTGAATCGGTCCCGGTACTCCTTGTGTTTTGCCTCGTTATTGTTTCTATTGTGTTACTGTTTCCTTTTTTTATTTAGCAAATATTTGTCTTACCTTTTAACTCTGCACCATGGGGAATGGGCTCGTGAGTAAGCATTTCACTGTTGTAATCGAGGCATGTGACCAATAACATTTGATTTGGAAAGCAGACTGAACAAGGTTTTCCTCTCGGATTTTGTCTGTGCTGAGCTCTATTACATTTATTTTTATTAAAAAAAAAATAATAATCCCAAGTCCTTGCTGATGACAAGCATACCCATAACATGATGCAGCCACCACTATGCTTGAACATATGAAGAGTGGTACTCAGTGATGTGTTGGATTTGCCCCAAACATAACGCTTTATATTCAGAACATAAAGTTAATTTCTTTGACACATTTTGTGCAGTATTACTTTAGTGTCTTGTTGCAAACAGGATGCATGTTTTGGAATATTTATTTATCTGTACAGGCTTTCTTCTTTTCACATTTAGGTTAGAATGGTGGAGTAACTACAATGTTGTTGAGCCATCCTCAGTTTCCTCCTGTAACAGCCATTAAACTCTGTAACTGTTTTTAAAGTCATCATTGGCCTCAGGGTTAAATCCCTGAGGAGTTTCTTTTCTCTCCGGCAACTGAGTTAGAAAGGACGCCTGTATCTCTGTAGTGACTGGGTGTATTCGAAGTGTAATTAATACAATCACCATGTTTAAAGGGATATTCAATGTCCGTTTTTGTTTTGTTTACCTACCTACCAATAGATGCCCTTCTGTGCGAGGCATTGGAAAACCTCCCTTGTCTTTGTGGTTGCATCTGTGTTTAAATTCACTGCTCGACTGAGGGACCTTACAGATAATTTGTATGTGTGGGGTACAAAGATGAGGAAGTCAGTCAAAAATCATGTTCAACAATATTGTTGCACAGAGTGAGTTAAGCACATTTTTACTCCTGAACTTATTTAGGCTTCTTATAACAAAGGGGTTGAATACTTATTGACTCAAAGACATTTCAGCTTTTCATTTTTCATTTGTAAACGTTTCTAAAAACATAATTCCACTTTGATATTATGGGGTATTGTGTATAAGGCCAGTGACACAACATCTAAATGTAACACATTTTATATTCAGACTAACAACAACATTTTAAATACTTGCTGAAGGCACTGTTTATCTGCATGGCCGCTGGAAGATGTTTTGAGTTCGTAGGGTGTTGCTGCAGGGGGTGATTTTTTTTTGGCCCTTTATTATAAAGCATTGCATACATCTATAAATCGCATTTGCGTAGTGGCACACCGTTGAGCAGACGCGTTTTTAGAATAACCTTTTATGAACGCATTTCATGCAATTATACGTCATTTACATGATAGAAGACATTAGCAGAATATTTAATACGACACATTGAAGAAGGCTGTAGAGCTGAAACGTCTGTGTACGCTATCCCTGATGCAGTAAAAAAAAAACAACAACAACAACGCAATAATGAAGTAAGATTTATGAGACACATTTTTGAGTGTGAACCCATTACACCTCTATGTCTGAATTCGCAGGTTTTACACACCAGCCAAGCTTCTGAGAGAGCGCGACGGTTCTCTTTTTGACTAGTTTTAAGCGCCCTCTAGTGGCGCAGGAGATGTGTTAAAGTTTCCGCCCAACAGAAACAATGCCTCTGGGTGAGCGGATTCTGGTTTGTTTAACGGCGCCATACAGTTTGTTGAGTGCCAGAGTGGTGTTGGCATGTATGTTTCCCATGCCAGTAAAGCCCTTTGAATTAAATTGTGGAGGGATGGAGACATGATAATGTCTGGATGAGAACTATATGTAGATAAAAGGGTCGACAGCTTAACATGAGGTCAGTTTACCATTTCCTTCTCTTGATGCAGCACACCAGTTTTTATTTACAAAAAAAAAACATATCGCCCAGTGTCAGTCATCCATGGTTTATACACAATTGGCGATGACCTGACAAAAGTGATCCGCTCGATTGCGCCCAGTCTCTGTCAGTTCTGATTTGTGCAGGTTATTTTTCTACCTTGATTCGCAGCTGCCCTGCACTGGTGGTGCTTGGGTCCTGGTACGTCACGAGACATTCTGAACATCCGGGAGCTCAGCCCCAAAGATCCCTGCGCAAATAAAATGGAACACCCCGCACGCTAGCAATTTACATTTTGCAGAAACATAACTCTATGTTGCATACCTCACTGCTTTCTTCCATGAGCTGTGCTCTCCTGACGGCCAAATAATTAACACTTCTTAATATTAATTCAATGGATTGTGGTCTGTAAACCCATGGAATATCGTGTCAATGATGTTTTTGTATATATTATCAAGTACAATTTACAAGTGCATAACTATCATAACTTTCCATTAAGAACAATATTTTGGAAAAAGTATTTATCATTTTGTTGCAAAGTTTAAATAAACCATGTCCAATATTTGATTGGCAATAAAAAAATAGTCTCATGTTGATGTTGGCCACATTACTGCAGATGAGGTTGGTGTAGATGGTTGTGTTTTATTGAAAAGAAATACATTTGCACAATGACCACTTGTTGTTTCAAATACATTGTTACAGTTGTTGGTTAACTAGCTAGCGAATGTTTGGCATATTTACATTGACATGAAATCAGTCAAAACAAGACATGGTATCAATAACATAATGAAACATGCTGAAATAAACCACTGATGATTCCCACACATGGCAGTGTCATTCTTACTAGATATCTGGCCATTCAGAATTACAACAGGTTGACTTGACACGGAACCCAAACCGGCTGCGCGCGTGCGCTATCGTGCATACATTTATTTTGTCCCCCTACCACAAATGCGATCACGACACGCAGGTTAGAATATCAAAACAAACTCTGAACAAATGACATTAATTTGGGGACAGGTCAAAAAGCATTAAACATGTATGGCAATTTAGCTAGTTAGCTTGCACTTGCTAGCTAATTTGTCCTATTTCGCTAGCTTGCACTTGCTAGCTAATTTGTCCTATTTCGCTAGCTTGCTGTTGCTAGCTAATTTGTCCTGGGATATAAACATTGAGTTGTTATTTTACCTGAAATGCACAAGGTCCTCTACTCGGACCAATTAATCCACACATAAAACGGCCAACCAAATCGTTTCTAGTCATCTCTCCTCCTTCCAGGCTTTTTTTCATCTTTGTACTTATATGGTGATTGGCGTCTACACTTTTCATTGTATTACCACGACGACCGGCAAAACAGTTTGTCTATCAATCACCCAGGTGGGTATAACCAATGAGGAGATGGCACGTGGGTACCTGCTTCTATAAACCAATGAGGAGATGAGAGAGGCGGGACTTGCAGTGCGATCTGCGTCAGAAATAGAACTGACTTCTATTTTAGCCCTTGGCAACGCAGACGCTCGTTGGCGCGAGCAGTGTGGGTGCAATAATTGAATAACATAGATTTCTAAATTTATCGTGCACGCGACGTGTCCGGTCTGGTCAGCATGTTATGCCCCATGAAAGCGAGCACATCGTTTTCGTGATGTTGTTATCAGCCAACCCATCTATGTAGCTAGATGCTAAATAATTGTATTGTAAACACACACACACACAAAATCTATTCACTTACTCCTTCAAATACAACAACCGTCTGTGTTTGCTGAGCTGCATCTTCAATATGTCCATCTTCTATAAATTTGAAACAATATTAACAGCTATCCAGCTTAGTTTTTTTTAACAGATAATGTAACGTTAGCTAGCTAATTGAGCTGACGTTGCCAAAAGTAGTTAACGTCATACTAGCCATGCTATCTTTATTAGTCATTTTTAAAAATATATTTTGATAGTACTTGATTAGACAGTAATTGTTTAGTTAGTAATACTTTGTCAGGTGGTTAACAGAGCTCCAGCAGTTGGATTCAGTGTCCAGATAGCTAACGCAAACTCACCCCATTCCGTGCAAATGTGTGCAACCGCGACATTCAAACGAGGCTGCAAAGAAAACTAATGGGACTGTAGCGCATGTGTTGACTTCAAAATCGGGGGTGTGAACTACGTTTCTATTCAAGCGTTGATCGACATGGTAATTAATGGCTCTATAGTTGTCACGTTCTGACCTTAGTTCTTTTGTTATGTCTTTTGTTTAGTATGGTCAGGGCGTGAGTTGGGTGGGTTATCTATGTTCTTTTTTCTATGTTGTAGTTATGTGTTTGACCTGGTATGGTTCTCAATCAGAGGCAGGTGTCGATCGTTGTCTCTGATTGAGAATCATACTTAGGGAGCCTTTTCCCACCTGTGTGGTGTGGGTGATTATTTTCTGTTCTGGGTTTTATTTCACCGTTCAGGACTGTCGTTTTATTGTTTTTGTTTCAGTGTTCACTATTCTTATTAAAACAATATGGACACTTACCACGCTGCGCATTTGTCCTCACCTCATTCCAACGAGGAGCGTTACAATAGTATTGGAGAAAAGTTGAAAAAAATGGACCCTCCGTTACATCATGACGTGTCATGTCGTAACGTACAGCACGCATAAAGCAACTATTTCTGTCTTACAATCTCTCTCCACCAGGTGTAGCACTTCTCTCATCGTTTAAAAACAAGAAAGGGACAGGGACGGGGGTAAGGGGGTAGTCATTTTTTGCGTCATCACTGCATGCTATCATGACTCTCAAAAGCCGCTGTTATCTTTTGAAGATCACTTTAGCACCGCCCTAAAAACCCTGATTCAAATTTGACACAAACCTTCAAATAGGTATGTAATGAAACATTATATAAACTCTTTATAGTGTTTTATTTACATTTTATTATTTACAGATCGAGTGAGAAAAAAAAGCAGTTTTCCCACAGGGCTCATTGCCTTGTTGAATGATGCAGAAACGGGCAGCGTGGAGGTTATGTCATTGATTATGTTGGAAAGGAGAGAAATTGTGCTTTACAATGGTATTGACATTACAGTTGATCTGGAAGCTAAAATAAGGTCAACTGTAAGGACCAAGGCGATGTACAAAAGTGAGTGAGTGAGTTTACGTTAATCAATAACTGTACTGTCAAAACCCTGCTCGTAAAAGTTGCTATGTTTATAATGAATGAAGCAGCACTATTAGCTAGACTAGGTAGTCCCTCGCGTTAGTTAGTTAGTTAGTTAGCATAACGTCATCTGTCAGGGCAGCTTTTGAGTCAACATGATATTGAAATGTAAATGCCTCGAATCCGGTTTAATATGATGTCAATAACTCTGTGAATAACATCATCATAATCTAACAAAAATATGCTATAGTAATAGCAAGCTAACAAAGTGTACCTCAGGTTGTCCTTGTCGTCTCTGAGCTCTCTCCCTCGCCAGCTACCACAGAAATATATATTTGTTTCTGACAAATAAAAAAATACTTTTGGAAACCACTTTGGCCTCCTAAAGTGCCACCGTACACAGAAATGCTGGTTTATTAATTAAGGCAACACTAAAAAAGAAGAATAAAAAAAGACAGGCCAGGGCTCATGTTTAGAGTATTCACCGCAGTGTGTAATACAATGTAACCTAGCTGGTTTTACACCTTCCCCGGAAAGGAAAAACGACTCCCGGTTGAGACAAAAATCATTCGGGAAAGACCCTGTCCGGTGACGTCCATTCTAGGGACTATACAGCCTGGCTGACCCGACTACACACAGAGGATATTCTGGATCTGGTGTCAACCAGACTACTACTATTAGTATCCTACAGGAAGGAGATAAATTACTTTAATTCTGACAGTTTTCCTTCGTTTCCGGCCGTTTTGGGTGTAGGCACTGGGGCGATTCTTTTATTTTCAAGGGACTACGCTGAAAAAAAAAGAGAACACGGTTTTGTTTCGGGAACATAACTGTGTTGTTAACTGCTGTAATTTGATATAAACTACATATATTGTTATTTCCCTTTATTTCTGAATGTCTGTATGGAGTCAAAGTCATAACTTGGCGCAGGTGTAGTTGAAGGCTATGTGGCGTGGTCGTGTAACATTCCAAACACCGTTTCCCGAAAAGTCTGCCTTTCCTGTCGGAAGCCTGGACAGTTGAGAGAGAGAGAGAGAGAGGGGCGAGCCCCCGAACATGATCTCACGGAGCGGGAATGCGAGGAGCCATGAGCTGGTCGGGTTCCCACTGCGGGCTGAGCTGCTCTGGAGCCGGGATTAACCTGGTCTACCTCTCGCTGCTGCTCTGGAGCTCCTGCTCTGGCATGGACGGACTGGCTGATTTCTCAAGTTAGTGTGATGATGATGATGATGATGATGATGATGATGATGAAGATAGGTGTGGTGACAATGATGATAGGTGTGGTGATGGTGGTAATGATAGGTGTGGTGATGGTAATAATGATAGGTGTGGTGATGGTGTAATGATGATAGGTGTGGTGATGGTAATGATGATAGGTGTGGTGATGGTGTAATAATGATAGGTGTGGTTATGGTGTAATGATAATAGGTGTGGTGATGGTGTAATGATGATATGTGTGGTGATGGTGTAATAATGATAGGTGTGGGGATGGTGTAATAATGATAGGTGTGGCGATGGTGTAATGATAATAGGTGTGGTGATGGTGTAATGATAATAGGTGTGGTGATGGTGTAATAATGATAGGTGTGGTGATGGTGTAATAATGATAGGTGTGGTGATGGTGTAATGATAATAGGTGTGGCGATGGTGTAATGATGATATGTGTGGTGATGGTGTAATAATGATAGGTGTGGGGATGGTGTAATAATGATAGGTGTGGTGATGGTGCAATGATGATAGGTGTGGTGATGGTGTAATGATGATATGTGTGGTGATGGTGTAATGATGATAGGTGTGGTGATGTTGTAATGATGATAGGTGTGGTGATGGTGTAATGATGATAGGTGTGGTGATGGTAATGATGATAGGTGTGGTGATGGTAAAAATGATAGGTGTGGTGATGGTAATAATGATAGGTGTGGTGATGGTGTAATAATGATAGGTGTGGTGATGGTGTAATAATGATAGGTGTGGCGATGGTGTAATGATGATAGGTGTGGCGATGGTGTAATGATGATAGGTGTGGTGATGGTAATGATGCTAGGTGTGGTGATGGTGTAATGATGATAGGTGTGGTGATGGTAATGATGATAGGTGTGGTAATGGTGTAATAACGACAGGTGTGGTGATGGCAATGATGATAGGTGTGGTGATGGTGTAATAATGATAGGTGTGGTGATGGTAATGATGATAGGTGTGGTGATGGTGTAATGATGATAGGTGTGGTGATGGTAATGATGATAGGTGTGGTAATGGTGTAATAACGATGATAGGTGTGGTGATGGTAATGTAAAGGTGTGGTGATGGTGTAATGATGATAGGTGTGGTGATGGTGTAATAATGATAGGTGTGGCGATGGTGTAATAATGATAGGTGTGGTGATGGTGTAATGGTAATAGGTTTGGTGATGGTGTAATGATGATATGTGTGGTGATGGTGTAATGATGATAGGTGTGGTGATGGTGTAATGACTGATAGGTGTGGTGATGGTGTAATAACGATAGGTGTGGTGATGGCAATGATGATAGGTGTGGTGATGGTGTAATAATGATAGGTGTGGTGATGGTGTAATAATGATAGGTGTGGGGATGGTGTAATAATGATAGGTGTGGTGATGGTGTAATGATAATAGGTGTGGTGATGGTGTAATGATAATAGGTGTGGTGATGGTGTAATAATGATAGGTGTGGTGATGGTGTAATGGTAATAGGTGTGGTGATGGTGTAATGATGATATGTGTGGTGATGGTGTAATAATGATAGGTGTGGTGATGGTGTAATACTGATAGGTGTGGTGATGGTGTAATAACGACAGGTGTGGTGATGGTGTAATGATAATAGGTGTGGTGATGGTGTAATGATGATATGTGTGGTGATGGTGTAATAATGATAGGTGTGGGGATGGTGTAATAATGATAGGTGTGGTGATGGTGTAATGATGATAGGTGTGGTGATGGTGTAATAATGATATGTGTGGTGATGGTGTAATGATAATAGGTGTGGTGATGGTGTAATGATGATATGTGTGGTGATGGTGTAATAATGATAGGTGTGGGGATGGTGTAATAATGATAGGTGTGGTGATGGTGTAATGATGATAGGTGTGGTGATGGTGTAATGATGATATGTGTGGTGATGGTGTAACGATGATAGGTGTGGTGATGTTGTAATGATGATAGGTGTGGTGATGGTAATAAAGATAGGTGTGGTGATGGTGTAATGATGATAGGTGTGGTGATGGTGTAATGATGATAGGTGTGGTGAGGGTAATAAAGATAGGTGTGGCGATGGTGTAATGATGATAGGTGTGGTGATGGTGTAATAATGATAGGTGTGGTGATGGTAATGATGATAGGTGTGGTGATGGTGTAATAATGATAGGTGTGGTGATGGTGTAATAATGATAGGTGTGGTGATGGCAATAATGATAGGTGTGGTGATGGTGTAACGATGATAGGTGTGGTGATGGTGTAATGATGATAGGTGTGGTGATGGTAATGCTAGGTGTGGTGATGGTGGTAATAACGATAGGTGTGGTGATGGTAATGATGAAGATATTTTGTTTTAATGTAGGCTTATTGATTTGATTTACTTTTGAATATGACGATTACATCATAATATCTTCTTCGTCATCGTCTTCATCATCCACATTTGTTGAATATTTAGTTTTTTCGGTTGATCAGTAAACCATAATCAATTGAATTGATCGATGATTGAGGAGTGTCACTGTGTTATAAGGATCAATTGATTTCTCTAACAGAATACCTGTCCCGGATCATTACCAGTCACTCTGTGCATGCGTGCGACGGACAGCAGGTACGTCTCTACTGTCCACGCCACTCCACCATCTCTATCCAGTCGGCGTTTTACGGACGTGCCGACGCAACGCTTTGCACCAATGGGACGGCTGCGGGTGTCAGAGCGGCCAACTACAGCTGTTCCGCGTTTACGACCCTACAGGTGTGTTGTTTTTGTGGCCAGACATTGTTCCGTCGTAGGAATCCTTTTGTTGCACCAGAATAGGTATTTTCCTGCAGTTTCACTCTGCCAAATGATTGAGTCATTCAGTGTTTTGTGTAACCTGGTAAGGATCCATGACATGTATGCCTGAGTTGTTCAATCCCCATAGGCAAGGAATCATATAGAAACAGTTCGACCAACTCTTCAAGTTGATTTAAGTTGAACTTCTTGATCGTGAATTATTAGACTCCTCTCTCTCTCTCATCCGGAATATCTGTGAGGTCTTAGAATATTTACTCTGACAGACGCAGGTTCCTTCTAAGAATAATAAAGTTATTCTGAATAAGTTTTTAAAGGTTGGTAAAGTATTATAGTAGTGACTCATTTATATTCAGAATTAAAGTATTATACCCCAAAACCAAGGCTACATAGAGATATCGGCTGAGATTCAATCAGTAGTAGAGACGTGGTATAGATCAGTAGAGATGGGTTATAGATCAGTAGAGATGGGTTATAGATCAGTAGAGATGGGTTATAGATCAGTAGAGATGGGTTATAGATCAGTAGCAGTAGAGATTTATAGATCAGTAGTAGAGACGTGGTATAGATCAGTAGAGATGGGTTATAGATCAGTAGAGATGGGTTATAGATCAGTAGAGATGGGTTATAGATCAGTAGTAGAGATGGGTTATAGATCAGTAGTAGAGATGGGTTATAGATCAGTAGAGATGGGTTATAGATCAGTAGTAGAGATGGGTTATAGATCAGTAGTAGAGATGGGTTATAGATCAGTAGTAGAGATGGGTTATAGATCAGTAGTAGAGATGGGTTATAGATCAGTAGTAGAGATGGGTTATAGATCAGTAGTAGAGATGGGTTATAGATCAGTAGTAGAGATGGGTTATAGATCAGTAGTAGAGATAGATCAGGTTATAGATCAGTAGTAGAGATGGGTTATAGATCAGTAGTAGAGATGGGTTATAGATCAGTAGTAGAGATGTTATAGATCAGTAGTAGAGATGGGTTATAGATCAGTAGTAGAGATGGGTTATAGATCAGTAGTAGAGATGGGTTATAGATCAGTAGAGATGTGGTTATAGATCAGTAGAGATGGATCAGTAGTAGAGATGGGTTATAGATCAGCAGTAGAAATGTAGATCAGTAGTAGAGATGGGTTATAGATCAGTAGTAGAGATGGGTTATAGATCAGTAGTTATAGATCAGTAGTAGAGATGGGTTATAGATCAGTAGTAGAGATGGGTTATAGATCAGTAGTAGAGATGGGTTATAGATCAGTAGTAGAGATGGGTTATAGATCAGTAGTAGAGATGGGTTATAGATCAGTAGTAGAGATGGGTTATAGATCAGTAGTAGAGATGGGTTATAGATCAGTAGTAGAGATGGGTTATAGATCAGCAGTAGAGATGTGGTATAGATCAGTAGAGATGTTATAGATCAGTAGTAGAGATGGGTTATAGATCAGTAGTAGAGATGGGTTATAGATCAGTAGTAGAGATGGGTTATAGATCAGCAGTAGAGATGTGGTATAGATCAGTAGAGATGTGGTTATAGATCAGTAGTAGAGATGGGTTATAGATCAGTAGTAGAGATGGGTTATAGATCAGTAGTAGAGATGGGTTATAGATCAGTAGTAGAGATGGGTTATAGATCAGTAGTAGAGATGGGTTATAGATCAGTAGAGATGGGTTATAGATCAGTAGTAGAGATGGGTTATAGATCAGTAGTAGAGATGGGTTATAGATCAGTAGTAGAGATGGGTTATAGATCAGTAGTAGAGATGAGATGGTTATAGATCAGTAGTAGAGATGGGTTATAGATCAGTAGTAGAGATGGGTTATAGATCAGTAGTAGAGATGGGTTATAGATCAGTAGTAGAGATGTGGTATAGATCAGTAGTAGAGAGTAGAGATGGGTTATAGATCAGTAGTAGAGATGGGTTATAGATCAGTAGTAGAGATGGGTTATAGAGTAGAGATGTGGTAGATCAGTAGAGATGTATAGATCAGTAGTAGATGGGTTATAGATCAGTAGAGATGTTATAGATCAGTAGAGATGTGTTATAGATCAGTAGTAGAGATGGGTTATAGATCAGTAGTAGAGATGGGTTATAGATCAGTAGTAGAGATGGGTTATAGATCAGCAGTAGAGATGTGGTATAGA